>NW_023330411.1:89394-337542 GCF_011100685.1 Canis lupus familiaris
ATTTCAAAGTGTTTCAGTGTCATTGAAACAGGGGAAGAATCTCAGGAAGAATCCTTCACATAATAATAGGACCATTGGTATAATGTCTCTCAGTTCATTCCAAATCCATAAAGATGCATTTCCTGATGAGTGACTGAGCTGTGAAGAAAGAGAGAAACCCTCATCCCTCTGAATTACTTGTGTCAGAATATTTTCACCATAGTACCACGGATGTAAATTATCCTTATACAGGAAATCGTCTCAGATTGGAATCTGAGCAATCATGGGCAGAGAAAATTGCTTTGACTCGCTCTTCATCTTTTAAAGACAAAGGAGAGCTTCTCTATGTACAAAGTCAGTTGTCAAGATAGCCTTAGGGAATAAGAGTCTGCAGCATGGATCCCCTGCGCAGCTGGAAGCCCGTGCCCCAGGTCTTCCTGATCCCAAACCCTGGGCCTGTCCCCCAACAGACGCTGCCATGCTGAGGTCATTTGCAATTGCTCTCTTAGGAGCTCTGGGGAAGGGGGAAGGAGATAGTTAGGATGGAACGGGAAGCATGGAGGCCAAGAAAATTAAGGCCATTCCAATTTAAATTCAGTGTTAGCCCAAGTCCACCCATCCCAGGTCCCTGTGAAGAAGAGCTGAAATTTACATTACTTCAGTTACAGGAAAAAAACAAAAGTTTACAGCTTAATGACCTAGAAAGCCCCACAAGAATCAAAACTGAGCCCAGGCCAAGGACAGGAAGCCTCTATTAGAATGAGACAGAGCTCAATGCCCTTGAATGTCCCATATCAAAATGTAAACAGAACTTGAGGAATTGCTCCAGCCCTTCTGGAGGTCCTGAGACCAGCCCTTAAAACTAAGCTAAAACCCGCCTCGGGATCCAAGTCCCTGCCCACTCTGTTGGGTATACTTGGACACAAGCTCGAGCTTGTAAATAAACGCACGTGTGTTTGAATCAGTGTCGGCTTCTCCGTGGTTTCTTGGATTCGCAATCTTGGGCACAACACTCTGAGATAAAAAAACAAAACCAAAAGAAGCTCGGACGCAGGTAGAGTAAACGCAGGTTTCTGAGAGAATCAACGAGACCCGGGGGTTTGGGGGCTCTTCTGTGGAGGTCCATGCAGACTGGGGGACCAGATGCTCAGCCCCAGAGCCAGAGGACCCAGAGACCCCACCCGCATCCCGCCCATCAGGGGGGGTCTCAGGGAGCAGCACTGCACCGCCCACTGGAGGCCAGAGGTGCTGACGCCCACCCCGCCTCTGACCCCGCAGTTGCATCTACCACGCAGATGTGCACCTGATAATCAGCGCCAGAGCCCATCCCCAGACCCTGCACAGACCACTCACTGCCACCATGTTGTCGGACCACAGAGGATGCAGAGATTCAGCTCTGCCTGGAAAGTAGGATCTAGCTTCCTTTGTACTTTGTGCTTTATTGTCATTTATTTTCTTTGATTTTTTTATTAATTGCCTTATTTTAATTTTTATGTATGTACCTTATATATTTCTTATTTTTACTTTCATGATACTTTAATTGTGTTTCATATTTTGGGATTTAGAATCTTTTAAAATGCAGGCCAAAATAATCTGGTGTTTTTTTTGGAGGGCAGTTGTTATTGTTTTCCTTGGTTTTTCTTTTTCTTCCCTCTTTCTTTTCTGGAAAAGGTAATGAGATGGATAAATTCACCTCCATAAAATAACATGAGGTAGTACTCACAGCCAGGAAGTCCATCAATACACATATATGATGTCTAACTAAAGTTTAAAACAATGATTATAAAGATAGCAGCTGGGCTGGAAAAAGAGCACAGAAGAAAACTAGAGAATCCCTTACTGCAGAAATAAAAGAACTAAAATCTAGTCAGGCCAACGTTAAAAATGCTATAACTGAGATGCCGTCCCAAGTGGAAGCCATAAAAACAAGAAAGGTTATGGACCACAGAGACAGACGTAGGGAAGTCAGCCACTTATTAAAACAATAATATTCATATCTTAGGAGACTCAGAAGATGAAGAAAGAGAACAGGTGGGCCTTGCTTAGACATTAGAAACGACAAATACCCACCATTTGCTTCAACGTGAATGGAACTGGAAGGTATTATGCTGAGTGAAGTAAGTCAATCGGAGAAGGACAAGCATTGTATGTTCTCATTCATTTGGGGAATATAGATAATAGTGAAAGGGAATATAGGGGAAGGGAGAAGAAATGTGTGGGAAATATCAGAAAGGGAGACAGAACATAAAGACTCCTAACTCAGGGAAATGAACTAGGGGTGATGGAAGGGGAGGAGGGCGGGCGGTGGGGGTGAATGGATGATGGGCATTGATGAGGGCACTTGATGGATGAACACTGGGTGTTTTTCTGTATGCTGGCAAATTGAAAACCAATAAAAAATAAAATTATTATTAAAATAAAAGAAAGAAAGAAAGAAAGAAAGAAAGAAAGAAAGAAAGAAAGAAAGAAAGAAAAAAAGAAAGAGAGAGTGGCACCTGGGTGTTCATTCAGTTAAGCTTCTGCTGTAGGCGCAGATCATGATCCAGGTCCCAAGGCAGGCTCCCTGTTTAGCAGGGAACCTGCTTCTCCCTCTCCCTCTGCCACTCTCGATCATGCTTTTTCTCCTCTCTCTCTCATATAAATAAACAACATCATTGAAAAAGAAACAAACAAACTCAGAAGGAAGAGAAATCTCCCATGTAGAAGAATTTCAAACAATTCATGCAGACATACCACACTCAAGTTCATGAGCATAGTTTAAACTTTTATGTGTGCAATATACATAGTAACTTCCTTCTGCAAAATATATTATGAAAAACCTAAAATAATAATGATAATGATTAATAATAATAATAATAATAATAATAAAGAATCACTTAACTACGGAGAAAGATGACAAACACTACCTCAGCAAGATGATCAGATCGATACCAAGACTGATAAATCATGTTGATAGTATCTATCCTTTATATTATATAATAAAAATGGCAGTATATCTCTGTATATAATCCACAAAAACAGTTCAGTCATGAGATAAACAACAGACATGTCCCAACTGAGGGAAATTTTACAAAATACTCTACTTCTCAAAGTGTTCCAGCTCAACAAAAACAAGGAAAGGCTGAAAGACCGTCACAATCCAGAGGAGCCTAAGAAAACAGGAGGACAAATGGAATGTGATATGAGGGATGGTAATTTAGCAAAAACTAAGGAAATCTGAATAAAGTATGGTCTTTGGTTAATGCGAATATTTTAATATTGATTCATTAGTTCATATTAGTACCGTATTAATATATCAATAATTGGAGAAATAGAGTGCCAGTGCATGCGAATGCTCTGTACTATCTTCTCAATTTCCCTATAAATCTTTGTTTTTTTCCTAATAAATAAGATTTATTTTGAAAATTGACTTAAATGATCAGGATCCAAGTGTGAAGACATTTTAAGAATCGTTGAATTAACTTTTGCCTTATTCTTAAAGAGTTCCTTCGATGGGAACAAAGAAATAATTTTATATCAGAAGGAAAGAACAACACTTATGAACACGTATAATGCCTCCTCAACCTGAAAAGCAGGAAAGGATAATAAAAGCAAAAATCAGATAAAAAAACTTCTATTATAATAGACACCATATTGGAAGTGCATTTAAAATTAGCAATGCATAACATTTATTTCCTTGACATTTGTCTTCCAAAGAGTTCACAGTTTTTCAGTGTCAGTTGAATTAGGGGAAGAATCTCAGGGAAGAATCCTTCACATAATAATAGGACCATTGTAATAATGTTTCTCAGTTCTTTCCAAATCCATAAAGATGCATTCCCTGATGAGTGACAGAGCTGTGAAGAAAGAGATGAGAAAGCATCATCCCTCTGAAGTATTTGTGTCAGAATATTTTAACCATAGTACTACGGATAGTAAATTATCCTTATTACCAGGAAATACGTCTCAGATTGGAATCTGAGCAATTAGATGGGCAGAGAAAAATAACTTAGACTCACTCCTCATCTTTTAAAGATAAAGGAGAGCTTTTCTATGTACAAAGTCAGTTGTTAAGATAGCCTTAGGGAATAAGAGTCTGCAGCATGGAATCCTGCTGCACAGCTGGGACGCCCACGCCCCAGGTTTTCCTGATCCCAAATCCCTGGGCCTGTCCCCCAACACATGCTGCCAAGCTGAGGTCATTTGCAATTGCTCTCTTAGGAGCTCCAGGGAAGGGGAAAGAGCTAGATAGGATGGGAGTGGACACAAGGAGGCCGAGAAAATGAAGGCCTTTCTACTTTAAGTTCAGTGTTCGAACAAGTCCAGCCATCCCAGGCCCAGGTGAAGAAGACCTGAAATTTACATTACTTCAGTTACAGGAAAAAAACAAAGGTTTACAGCTTAATGGCCTAGAAAGCCCCACAACAAAATGAAACTGAGCCCATGTCAAGGGCTGGAAGCGCCTATTAGAATGAGAGCAGAGCCCAATACCCTTGAAGGCCCTATATCAAAATGTAAACAGAACTTGAGGAATTGCTCCAGCCCTTATGGAGGACCCCGAGACAAGCCCTTAAAACGAAGCTAAAACCCACCTCGGGGTCCAAGTCCCTGCTCCGCTGTGTTGGGTGTACTTGGACACAAGCTCGAGTTTGGAAATCAACCCTTGTGTGTTTGCATTGGTGTCAGCTCCTTAGTTGTTTCTCAGATTCTCAAACTTGGGCACAACACCCCCATGTCCCCTCCTGCCTTGGCTGAACCCCTATCCCCTCCCACCCAGGGTGACACTCAGTCTCCTCCCTGCCTACAACAGCTGGGCACAGGCCGTCACACAGGTCCCATGAGCACGGTGGGGACTCCTGCCGTCCCTGGCCTCCCAGAGGAAGGAAGGAGGTTTTGGCAGTACACACTCCCATGGTGGCCCCAGGGATCCCCGCCCAGGCAGACATGTTGGGGTCTGTGTCCCTGACGCCGGCTCCTCCTCCCCGGTTTTCCCACAGGAAATGAAGGAGGAGACCCTAGTCTCCTCTAGGGACATCACGCTGGGGGACCTGGACATCAACAGGATGTTCAGCAGTCACGTCATGTTTTGGGACTACTAGGGGGTAGGGTGAGGCTGAGGGGCCAGGGGGATCGGGACCCAGGAGGACCGGGGGCTTCTGGGTAGGGAACACAGGGCTTCAGAGCCTGGGGAAGAACAGCAGCCAACAACACACGGCTGCATTGTAGGTTGTTTGGGATGAACACCGTGCCCCCACCCTCGGGGTCTCAGGGATGAGGAGGCCACTAGGACGAGCCTCCAGGGATTGCCATGTAAGCTGAAACCCAAAGGAGTGAGGGACGACCCCCTGAAAAGCAAGGGGATGGGGTGAGGGCCGTGGGGCCAGTAACGGGACCTGGGGGCAGGGTGCATGGCCGTGACTGGAGGACACACATCAATCTGATGAGGGTCGGACGGGTCAGGGTGATACCCACCCTCAGGACTTTATATATTTCGAAATTCTATGCATTCAATTTGAGACAATTTGCAATTTGTAAACATACATAGTATGATGACCCCCAGATAATGCCCCTCGTCCAGCCAGGGCCCTGCACTCACCACAGGGGTCCCCAGGGGCAGGTGTCACAGCATACCCCAGACTGGGGTCGCCTTTATCTGTAGACGTCTCCATGTGCATCTTAGAGAAAGGGGATGCCCTGTGTCTGCAGGCACCCCACACCATCCTCCCATTCCCCAGACCCACACCATCCCCTAACATCATCATTCCCCATGGCATAGCCCCTACACCATCCCCCTCACACACTCACAGCCTCACACAATCCCCACCCACACTATACCCCAACACCATCCCCGCTACACCATCCCCCACAACCCACCACCATCATACCCTTGCCCCCACACCATCGTCCCTGAGCAAGGACCCAGTGCACCTGCACCCTGTGGACATGCTCAGACTCCCCGGGGTTCTCCGGATACCCTGCTCACATCAGAATCCCAGGTGTCCCATTGAGTACCCAGCGGTTGCAGGGAGGAGGGAAGGCAGGGAGTCCCGGACAGTGTGTGTGCAAGAGAGTGGTGCAGAAGACACACTGTGCCCTGCCTCCACCCACTGTCCCTCCGGGAGTGCGGCACAACCTGCACAGGACACCAGCCCATAACCCAGAGGGACCTGGGCTGACTTGGGCCCAGGCTCTGTGGGGGCTGGGTTGATTTGAGCCCCCACCAGTCCCAACTCAAAGACTAATGGAATCAGGCCCGCATGGCCCTGGCCAACCCTGGATTCTGGCCCCGGGCTGAGCGAGCCCTCTCAAAGTGGATGTGGCCTCCTGGGCCCTGGGCATGCCCCACAGATCCAGGTCGCTTATCTAGGGCAGCCCTGGGGATCCTGAGACACACCAGTGTGGGGAGAGGAGGGGTAAGCCGGTGGGCCACACCCGCACCCACACCATGAGGTAGGCTCCTCCAGGTGCTGGGGCCCCAGAGGGTCCGAGGCAGGGGTCCAGCTGCCCTGCTGGGACCCAGCACAGGAGCCCATGACCAGCAGGTCCAGGTCAGCTCTGCTGTCCTCAGAACTGTCACTAAGGCTGAAACCTCAGGACACACACCACCACCCGGAGTCCACACATGCTCCCAGATGGGGGACTCCAGCACCCGCCCACCCATCCCATGTGATTCTTGCCCCCACATAAAGGACAGAAAGGTCTTCTTCCCCAGGGGAAGGCACGCACCTACGGCTCTGAGCCCATTTGCTGTACAAAGTCAATAAAGTGTTGTGGTGCGAAAATGCACAGCCAGCCCATTTCTGTGTCTCCCAGAACTCTGTGCACGGGGGGTGGAGAGACCCCCAGAGAGGAGGAGGGGGCACCACCTAGGCCCCAACCAGCCCCTGCAGGGTTGCCACCAGGCAAACACAGCTGATGTCCCCACGTGCCTTCCCGGGGCAGCCGGACCCACTGCCGGACATGGGAATGTGGCTGAGCCAGAACTTCCAGCTCAGCTGACCCTCCAGCTGAAAGTCACTGCACGAGTGAGCGCCAGTGTGGCCAGGAGAGCCCAGCTAGCCGCCCAGTACCAGCACAAGAAATGATATTCTGCCAACCATTTTGGGGTTTTGGGTGACCCAGCCAGAGGATCCGATAGCTGCACGGGATAGCTGCATGTGATAGACACACACGCACCTCAAAACCAACAAAAGTCGGAATCCCCCCAATGTTGTCAAACAGCAGCCAGATGGTTACATACACTACGCTGTGGTCCCCAATAGGATACATGGAAAACGCTATAAGCCATGACTGCAGAGGTGCTGGAGGCACCGAGATGTGCCTGCTGTGATCCAACAAGGAGTGCAGAGGGGCAGGAAGCATCCTCCGGAGGGGGGGCCCTCCTAGGAAAGGACACCAGGTCCCTGTGAAGGCTACGGAGGGTGAAATCTGTCCTCCTCTCTTTCAGCTTCTGGTTTTCCTCCTAAATGCCATTTTCCTCAATCATATTAGAAAGAATTTATTTTATGTTTTTAAATTTCTTTTTATTGGAGTCCAATTTGTATGAATTCTTTCTTCAGCAAGAGTGTCATTCAGGAGAGAAGGAGAGATAAAGATTTTCCTAGACAGGCAACATAAAGGAGTTCATGACCACTTAACCAGTCCAGTAAGGAATTTTAAGAGGGACTCTTCTAGTGGGGGAAAAAAAAGAGAACAAAAGCAACAAAGACTAGAAAGGACCAGAGAACGTCACCAGAAACACCAACTCTTCTGGTAACAGAAATGCACAAAGTTCATATCTTTGAATAATCACTCTGACTGCTGATAGACTAAATGCTTCAATCAAAAGATATAGGGTATCAGAGTGGCTTAAAAAGCAGGATCCAGGATGCCTGGGTGGCTCAGGGGTTGACCCTCAGCCTTTGACTCAGGGTGTGATCCTGGAGTCTTGGATCGAGTCCCATATTGGGCTCCTGGTGGGGAGCATGATTCTCTCTCTGCCTAATTTTCTGCCTCTCTCTCTCTCTCTCTCTCTCTCTCTCTCTCTCACACACACACACTATCATAAATAAAATTATTATTTAAAAAAACAACATCCATCTTATGCTGCCTACAAGATGCTCACCTTCGACCTATAGACACCAACAGATTGAAAGTCAGGGGATGGAAAATCATCTATGACGCTAATGGATATCAAAAGAAACCTGGAGGACTCATACTTATATCAGACAAATGGGATTTGAAACCAAAACCTGGGGGACACCTGGTGGCTCAGTGGTTGAGCATCTGTCTTCGGCTCAGGGTGTGATTCTGGGATCCCAGGATCGAGTCCCACATCAGCCTCCCTTTGGGGAGCCTGCCTCTCACTCTGCTATGTTCCTTCCTCTGCTTCTCTGTGTAATTCTCATGAATAAATAAATAAATATTTTAAATTTCAAAAAAAGAAAGAACAAATACTGTAAGAAGAGATGAAGAAGGGCATTATGTCATAATTAAAAAGACTCTCTATCATGATCAAACAACTAAATATTTATGCTGCCAACATGGGAGTACCTAAATATAGAAACCACTGTTGGTGGGAATGTGAACTAGTGCAGCCACTCTGGAAAACTTTGTGGAGGTTCCTCAATGAGATAAAAATAGACCTTCAAGACAACCCAGAAATTGCACTGTTGGGGATTTACCCCAAAGATTCAGATGCAATGAAACGCCGGGACACCTGCACCCTGATGCTTATATTAGGAATGTCCGTAATAGCCAAACTGTGGAAGGAGCCTCGGTGTCCATCGAAAGTTGAATGGATAAAGAAGATGTGGTTTATGTATACAATGGAATATTACTTAGCTATTAGAAGTGGACTGCTCCCGAGTTACTGTGTGGGCTGAATACAGGTTTCCAGAGCTGGCCGCTGCCACTGGGGTTGTTCCTCCTGGGACATCACGGGGTAAACTAACCGCACTGAGCCCTGCACCAAGCAGGGGACAGAGCAGCTCCCCCAAATGCTAACACCTGAAAATCAGCACAATAGGCCCCTCCGCCAGAAGACCAGCTAGACGGACAAGTTCCAGGGGAAGTCAAGGGACTTTAAGTATACAGAATCAGAATATACTCCCCCATGTTTTTTTTATTTCTGATTGCTTCCCCCACCATTTTTCCCATTTTCTTTCTTTTCTTTCTTTTTTATTCTTTCTTCCTTTATTCTTTTTCCTTTTACTCTTTTCTTTCCTTCTTTCTCTCCTCTCTTTTTCTCCTTTTCCCAATTCAATTTGTTTTTGGCCACTTGGCACTCAGGAAAATGACTAGAAGGAAAACCTCACCTCAAAAGAAAGAATCAGAAACAGTCCTCTCTCCCACAGAGTTACAAAATCTGGATTACAACTGAATGTCAGAAAGCCAATTCAGAAGCACTATTATACAGCTACTGGTGGCTCTAGAAAAAAGCATAAAGGACTCAAGAGACTTCAGGACTGCAGAATTTAGATCCAATCAGGCTGAAATTAAAAATCAATTGAATGCAATGCAATCCAAACTAGAAGTCCTAATGATGAGGGATAACGAGGTGGAAGAACGAGTGAGTGACATAGAACACAAGTTGATGGCAAAGAGAGAAACTGAGGAAAAAAGAGACAGACAATTAAAAGACCAGGAACACAGATAAAGGGAAATAAACGACAGCCTGAGGAAGAAAAACCTATGTGAAATTGGGGTTCCCAAGGGTGCCGAAATGGACAGAGGGCCAGAATATGTATTTGAACAAATCATAGCTGAAAACTTTCCTACTCTGGGAAGGGAAACAGGCATTCAGATCCAGGAAATAGAGAGATACCCCCCCCTAAAATCAATAAAAACCGTCCAACACCTCGACATTTAATAGTGAAGCTTGCAAATTCCAAAGATAAAGAGAAGATCCTTAAAGCAGCAAGAGACAAGAAAATCCTGACCTTTATGGGGAGGAGCATTAGGGTAACAGCAGACGTCTCCACAGCGACCTGGCAGCCCAGAAAGGGCTGGCAGGATATATTCAGGGTCCTCCATGAGAATAACATGCAACCAAGAATACTTTATCCTGCAAGGCTCTCATTCAAAATGGAAGGAGAGATAAAGAGCTTCCAAGACAGGCAGGAACTGAAAGAATATGTGACCTCCAAACCAGCTCTGCAAGAAATTTTAAGGGGGACTCTTAAAATTCCCCTTTAAGAAGAAGTTCAGTGGAACAATCCACAAAAACAAGGACTGAATAGATATCATGAAGACACTAAACTCATATCTGTTGATAGTAACTCTGAACGTGAACAGGCTTAATGAACCCATCAAAAGGCGCAGGGTTTCAGACTGGATAAAAAAGCAGGACCCATCTATAGCTGTCTACAAGAGACTCATATTAGACAGAAGGGCACCTACAACCTGAAAATGAAATGTTGGAGAACAATTTACCATTCAAAAGGTCCTCAAAAGAAAGCAGGGGTAGCCATCCTTATATCAGATAAACTAAAATTTACCCCGAAGATTGTAGTGAGAGATGAAGAGGGACACTAAATCATACTTAAGGGATCTATCCCACAAGAGGTCTTAACAATCCTCAATATATGCCCCGAATGTGGGAGCTGCCAAATATTTAAACCAATTAATAACCAAAGTGAAGAAATACTTAGATAATAATACACTTATACTTGGTGACTTCAATCTAGCTCTTTCTACCCTCGATAGGTTTCTAAGCACAACATCTCCAAAGAAACAAGAGCTTTAAATGATACACTGGACCTGATGGATTTCACAGAAATCTACAAAACTTTACATCCAAACTCAACTGAATACACATTCTTCTCAAGTGCACATGGAACTTTCTTCAGAATAGACCACATAATGGGTCACAAATAGGGTCTGAACCAATACCTAGTGATGGGGATCGTCCCCTGCATATTCTCAGACCATAATGCCTTGAAATTAGAACTAAATCACAACAAGAAGTTTGGAAGGACCTCAAACACGTGGAGGTGAAGGATCAACCTGCTAAAAGATGAAAGGGTCAACCAGAAAATTGAGGAAGAATTAAAAAGATACATGGAAATTAATGAGAATGAACATACAACCGTTCAAATTCTTTGGGATGCAGCAAAAGAGTCCTAAGGGGGAAATATATCACAATACAAGAATCCATTCAGAAACGGGAAACTACTCAAATACAAAAGCTAACCTTACTCATAAAGGGGCTAGAGAAAAAAAAGCCGATAGATCCTACACCCAACAGAAGAATAGAGTTAATTAAAATTCGAGCAGAACTCAAGGAAATCGAGACCAGAAGAACTGTGGAACAGATCAACAGAATGAGGAAATGGTTCTTTGAATGAATTAATAAGATAGATAAACCATTAGCCAACCTTATTAAACAGAAGAGAGAGAAGACTCAAATTAATAAAATCATGCATGAGAAAGGAGCTATCACTACCAACACCAAGGAAATACAAACGATTTTAAAAACATATTATGAACAGCCATACACCAATAAATTAGGCAATGTAGAAGAAATGGACGCAATCATGGAAAGCCACAAACTAACAACTGGAACAGGAAGAAATAGAAAACCTAAACAGGCCAATAACCAGTCAGGAAATTGAAGCAGTCATCCAAAACCTCCCAAGACACAAAAGTCCGGGACCAGATGGCTTCCCAGGGGAATTCTATCAAACGTTTAAAGAAGGAACCATACCTCTCCTACGAAAGCTGTTTGGAAAGATAGAAAGAGATGGAGTACTTCCAAATTCGTTCTATGAAGCCAGCATCACCTTAATTACAAAAACAGACAAAGACCCCACCAAAAAGGAGAATTACAGACCAATATCCCTGATGAACATGGATGCAAAAATTCTCAACACAATCCTAGCCAATAGGATCCAACAATACATTAAGAAAATTATTCACCATGACCAAGTAGGACTTATCCCCATGACACAAGGCTGGTTCAACACTCATAAAACAATCAATGTGATTCATCATATCCGCAAGAGAAAAACCAAGAACCATATGATCTTCTCATTAGATGCAGAGAAAGCATTTGACAAATAAAGCATCCATTCCTGATCAAAACACTTCAGAGCGTAGGGATAGAGGAAACATTCCTCATCGTCTTAAAAGCCATCAATGAAAAGCCCACAGCAAATATCATTCTCAATGGGGAAGCACTGAGGGCCTTTCCCTAAGATCAGGAACAAGACAGGGATGCCACTCTCACCACAGCTATTCAACATAGTACTGGAAGTCCTGCCTCAGCAATCAGACAACAAAAAGAAATAAAGTCATTCAAATTCACAAAGAAGTCAAACTCTCCCTCTTCGCCGATGACATGATACTCTACCTAGAAAAACCAAAAGCCTCCACCCCAGGATAGCTAGAACTCATACAGCAATTTGGTAGCATTGCAGGATACAAAATCAATGCCCGGAAATCAATGGCATTTCTATACACTAACAATGAGACTGAAGAAAGAGAATTTAGGGAGTCAATCTCATTTACAATTGCACCCAAAAGCATAAGATACCTAGGAATAAACCTAACCAAGGAGGTAAAGGATCTATACCCTAAAAACTATAGAACACTTCTGAAAGAAATTGAGGAAGACACAAAGAGATGGAAAAATATTCCATGCTCATGGATTGGCAGAATTAACATTGTGAAAATATCAATTTTACCAAGGCAATGTTCACCTTTAATGCAAACCCTATCAAAATTCCATGGACTTTCTTCTGAGGGTTAGAACTAATTATTTTAAGATTTGTGTGGAATCAGGATCCCTGGGTCATGCAGCGGTTTGGCGCCTGCCTTTGGCCCCGGGCACGATCATGTAAACCAGGATTGAATCCCATGTCAGGCTCCTGGTGCATGGAGCCTGCTTCTCCCTCTGACTGTGTCTCAGCCTCTTTCTCTCTCTCTGTTTGTGACTATCATAATAAAAAAAGACTTGTGTGGAATCAGAAAAGACCCTGAATAGCGAGGCGAATTTTAAAAAAGACAACCATATCTAGGGGCATCACAATGCCAGATTTCAGGGTGTACTACAAAGCTGTGGTTCAAGCCAGTGTGGTACTGGCACAAAAACAGACAAATGGATCAATGGAACAGAAGAGAGAACCCAGAAGTGGACCCTGAACTTTATGGTCAACTAATATTCGATAAAGTTGGAAAGACTATCGATTGGAAGAAAGACAGTCTCTTCAATAAATGGTGCTGGGAAAATGGACATACACATGCAGAAGAAAGAATGAAACTACACCACTCTCACCATACACAAAAATAATCTCAAAATGAATGAAAGATCTAAATGTGAGACAAGAGTCCATCAAAATCCGAGAGAACACAGGCTATATCTTTTTTTGAACTTGGCCACAGTAACCTCTTGGAGATACATCCACGAAGGCAAAATAAACAAAAGCAAAAATGAACTATTGTGATTTCATCAAGATAAGAAGCTTTTGCACAGCAAAGGATACAGTCAATAAAACTAAAAGACAACCTACAGAATGGGAGAAAATATTTGCAAATGACGTATCAGATAAAGGGTTAGTTTCAAAGATCGATAAAGAACTTCTTAAAATCAACAACAAAGAGACAAAGAATCCAATCATGAAATGGGCAAAAGACATGAAGAGAAATCTCACAGAGGACGACATTGCCATGGCCAACATGAACATAAAAAAAATGCTCTGCATCACTTGCTATCATGGAAATACAAATCAAAACCACAATGAGAACCACCTCACACCACTGAATGGGGATAATTAACAAGGCAAGAAAAAAACAAATGTTGGAGAGGATGCAGAGAAAAGGGAAGACTCTTACACTTTTTGTGGTAATGTGAACTGGTGCAACCACTCTGGAAAACTGTCTGGAGGTTCCTCAAAGAGTTAAAAATAGACCTGCCCTATGACCCAGCAATTGCACTGTTGGGGATTTACCTCAAAGATTCAGATGCAATGAAACGCGGGGACACCTGCACCCCGATGTTTACAGCAGCAATGTCCACAATAGCCAAAATGTGGAAGGAGGCATGGAGTCCTTTGAAAGATGAATGGATAAGGAACATGTGGTTTATGTATACAATGGAATATTACTGAGCCATTAGAAACAACAAATACCCAACGTTTGCTTCAACCTGGATGAAACTGGAGGGTTTTACGCTGAGAGAAGTAAGTCAATTGGAGAAGGACAAACATATGTTCTCATTCAATTGGTTAATATAAATAATAGTGAAAGGGAATATAAGGGAATGTAGAAGAAATGTGTGGGAAATATCAGAAAGGGAGACAGAACATAAAGACTCCTGACTCTGAGAAAGGAACAAGGGATGCTGGAAGGGGAGGAGGGCAGGGGGTGCGGGTGAATGGGTGACGGGCACTGAGGGGGGCACTTGCCGGGATGAGCATGGGTGTTACTCTGCTTGTTGGTAAATTGAACACCAATAAAAAATAAATTTATTTTTTAAAAAAGTTCAAACAACTAAATATTTATGCTGCCAATATAGGAGTACCTAAATATAGAAACCAATTAATGACAAAAGTACAGGAACTCACTGATAATAATACAAAGACAGGGGATTTTACCACCCACTGATGGCAATGGACTGATCGTCTATGCAGAAAATCAACAGGGGAACAATTGCCTTGACACACTGGACCACAGGGACTCAACAGATATAGTCTGAACATTTCATCCTAAAGCAGAACACACATTCCTTTCAAGTGCACATGGGACATTCTCCAGAACAGATCATATCATGACCCACAAATCAGCCATCAACAGGTACAACAGATACAAGAAGGTTGATATCACACCCTGTACATTTTCAGACCACGACGCTAAGAAACTCGAAGTCGACAGTAAGAAAAAAATTGGACAGACCAAAAATACGTGGAGATTATGAACATCCTACTAGAGAATGAATGGAGCAACCAGGAAATTAAGGAGGAAATATAAAACAAATGAAAATGAAAACATGTTTCTCCAAACGTCTGGGATATAGCAAAGGCAGTCCTAAGAGGGAAGTACATAGCAATACAGGACTACCTCAAGAAATAAGAAGTCTCCAATACACAACCTAACCCTACACCTAAAGGAGCTGGAAAAGGAATAGGAAACAAAGCCTAAAGCCTACAGAAGAAGGGAAAAAATAAAGATGAGAGCAGAAATAAACAATGCAGAAAAAACGAAACAGTAGAATGGAATAATGAAACTAAGAGCTGGTTCTTTTTTTTTTTATGATAGTCACACAGAGAGAGAGAGAGAAAGGCAGAGACACAAGCAGAGGGAGAAGCAGGCTCCATGCACCGGGAGCCCGACGTGGGATTCGATCCTGGGTCTCCAGGATCGCGCCCTGGGCCAAAGGCAGGCGCCAAACTGCTGCGCCACCCAGGGATCCCTAAGAGCTGGTTCTTCAAAATAATTAATAAAATGTATCAAGCCCTAGCCAGCCTTATCAACGAGAAAAGAGAAAACCTAAATAAATAAAATCACAAATGAGAGAAGAGAGATCACAATCAACACCAGAAAAATAAGACAATTATAAGGGAATACTAAGAAAGATTATATGCTAACAAACTGGGAGACCTGGAAGAAATGGACAAATCCCCAGAAATGTGCAAACGAGCAAAACTGAACTAGGAAGAAATAGAAAATATGAACAGACCCATAATTAGCAAAGAAACAGAATCAGGAAGGCACCTGGGTGCCTCAGTGGTTGAGCATCTGCTTCAGCTAAGGTCATGTTCCCAGGCTCCTGGGGGATCCCATCCCACATCAGGCTCCCCGCATGGAGCCTCATTTTCCCTCTGCCTATAACTCTGCCTCTCTGTGTCTCTCATGAATACGTAAATAAAGGTGCAGCCACTGTGGAAAACAGTCTGGAGGGTCCTTGAGAAGTTAAAGATAGGGGATCCCTGGGTGGCACAGCGGTTTGGCAACTGCCTTTGGCCCAGGGCGTGATCCTGGAGACCCGGGATCGAATCCCACGTCAGGCTACTAGTGCATGTAGCCTGCTTCTTTCTCTGCCTGTGTCTCTGCCTCTCTCTCTCTGTGACTATCATAAAAAACATTTTAAAAAAGAAGTTAAAAATAGAGCTACCCTACGATTCCAAAATTGCACAGCTGGGTATTTACCCTGAGGATACAAAAGTAGTTTAGTAGATTCGAAGGGGAACACGCAGCCCAGTGTTGGTAGCAGCATTATCAACAACAGCGAAACTGTGTATACAGCCCAGATGTCCATCGACGATGAATGGGCAGAGACGATGTGGTAAATATACACACTGCAACATCACTGGGTCATCAGAAGGGATGAAGTGAAGCCATTTACAATGACGTGGGAGAAGTGGAAGGGACTTACGCTAAATGAACTCAGTCAGTCAGAGTAAGACAGGTACCAAATACCATACAATTGCATTCACATGTGAATTTTAAGAAACCAAACTGGCAAAGGGGCAAATGGGGGGATGAGAGATGCAAACCAAGATACACACTTTTAACCACACAAAATAATCTGATAAATACCAGAAGAAGGTGGGGCGGATGGGAAATCAGGGGATGGGGATAGTGGAGGTCACCTCTGACCAGTACCAGGCGTTGTATTCAAGGGTTGAATCACTGTGTTGTAAACCTGAAACTATATCATACTGTGTTTACAAAGAGGAATTCAAGTAAAACTTTAAAATAATAATTGGTAGTATAGAGGATACATGTGCGCACAAGAGATAAAATCAGAAAGGCAACTGAAAATCCAAACAAAAGTCTTTAGAGTCACAAACCCCTCCTTAGCTGAGCTCAGGAGAAGCCTGCCATGCCTATTCTCACCCCAGAGAAGCCTGGATTTTGATTCTCTGGGGAGGCCACTGACTTGGTGGAGTCAGGCTATCTTTGAATGCAAAACCTAAATAGAGTGCATAAAACTAAACTACCCAAGATGCTAGGAGTCCCAGTGCAGGCACATGCCAAGACACTAACTCTAACCATACACAGACATAACCCTTACCCTACACTTAAGCGTAATGTTAACCTAACCCTTAAACAAGACCTATCACTAATCAAAAACCAAACACAAACCCCAAGACCGAAACACATGCACTGAACCTTCCTGCCAACACTCACCCTAACTCCTAAACCTATTCTAAACCCTTAACCCTGACTCTTACCTTAAATCTAACCCTAACCTCTAACCATAACCTTAACTTAATGTACTCAAATCGCATTCCTAACCTTAACCTGTACCCTAACCCTAACCCTCTAATACTAATCCTATCTCATACCCAAAAGTGTACCCTAACCCGTACCCTAAAACTAATCCCTAACCCACTGCCTAGCCCACTCTTAACCTTTTCCAAGCCTTACCCTGACCTGACCCTAACCCTAACCCCTACCAAACACTAACCCTAATCCTATCCCTAACACTATCCTAAACCTAACCCTCGCCCTAACACTAAACCTAGCCGTAACTTTTACTCTAACCCCTAACCCTAACCCCTGACCCTAACTCACACCCTAAACCCTAACCCTAACTGCAAACCTAGCCCAAACCTGACTCTCACCATAACCCAAACCCCAACTCCTAACCTCCTGCCCTAATCCCTAAAGTCTAAACCCTATCCCTAACTCTAACTCCTGTCCCTCACACAAACCCCCATCGTAACTCCTAACCACTGACCCTTACCCTTATCCCTCACCCTAACCTCTAATCCGTAACCATAAGCATAATAATAACCCCTAACATCTAACCTAAGCCTAACCACCAAATGCCTCCCCTCCCCTGACCCTATCATTCATTCTACCCATTCACTTACCCTATGGTTCTGAGGAGTCCCTTCTGATATGGACGTGGTCCCCAATGGCACCTCCAGAGTCCTCCAGGAGGTCCTGTGGAAGCCGGGGTCCTGTGAGTGCAGACGTGGCCCCACGTGTTCCAGAGACTTAGTCAGCGGGTCCTGAGTACGCCTGGTCTCCTGTCACTCTGGGTATGCCTCACATCCTCTGGAAGCCTCACAGCAGGTTCTCAGGAGGCCGGGGGCTCCTGTCACCCTGGACATGGCCCCACATCCCCCAGAAAACTCACCGCAGGTCCTGAGGAGGCTGTGGGTTCCTGTCATCCTAGACGCAGACCCATGTCTCCCAAAGCCAAAGTGCAGGTCTTGAGGAGGACAGGGGTCCTCTCAGTCTTGACGTGGCCCCAGAATTTCCTCAGCCTCACCATAAGACCTGAGGAGGTTGGGGGCTCCTGTCAGCATGGACATGGCCCCAAATCATCCCAGTCCTTCACAGTGCATCCTGAGGAGGCCGGAGACTCCTGTCAGTGTGGATTCGGCATCCACATCTTTCTTAGGCCTCACCACAGGCTCTGACAAGGCTGGGGTCTTCTGTCCGCATGGACACATCCCCATATTTCCCAACATCTACACCGGGGGTCCTGAGGACATCAGTGTCCGGTTGTGTGGATGTGGCCCCACGTCCTCCTGAAGCGTCACCACAGGTTCTGAAGTGGCCGAGGCTCCTGTCACTGTGGATGCGGCACCCAGCTTCCAGAAGCCTCAACTTATGTCCTGAGGGGCCCATTAGCTCCTGACAGAGTGAACGCGGCACCACATCTTTCAGAAGCCTCCCCGCGTGTCCTGAGATGGCCCAGGGGCTCCTGTCAGCGTGGATGCGGACTCACATCTTACTGAAGCCTCACCATGTGTCCTGAGGAGACCGGGGCTCCCGTCATCGTGAACGCTGCCCCCTGAAGACTCCCCGCAGATTCTGAGGAAGCTGTGGCTCATCAGCGTGGACGTGTCCCCACGTCTTCCTCAGGCCTCCCCAGCACAGGCTGGCTCCTGTTAGTGCAGGCAGACAAGGCCTACTGCACATGCGTGCCCTCTGGGTGGTGCCTGGGCTCAGGCGCCCCCTGCGGGATGCTCAGGCGCTGCAGGAGGCTGTGCAGGAGGCAGAGTGCCCATCCCCAGGCCCAACTCTGCCTCCTTCCAGGCTCCAGCTGTGGCCTGTTATCTCCGGAAACGTCTGACTGAAAAGGAGCCCAACACCCAGCTTCCCCAAAAATACTTAAGGAGAAGGAATTGGAGCCCAAAAAACGAAATGAAATGTGGACAAGACTTTTACCACTTCCTGTAAAACTCCCTCAACCCTCTTCCACTGTGGGCAGGACAACGGGCTGGTGCAGCCACCCTGGAAACAGTGTGGAGGCTCCTCAGGAAGTTACAAATAGAGCCGCCCTGCGACCAGCAGGTGTACAGCCTGGAGCTCACTCTGAAGATACAGATGCAGTGAGACGTGGGACAACTGCACCCCAATTTCCACAGCAGGCGGGTCCACAGTAGCCACACTTGGGAGGAGCCTCGGTGCCCTCTGCCAGATGATGGATAAAGAGGATGGGAGATAGATGATGGTCATAGAGAGAGGAATGGTACTCAGCTATCAAAGAGAAGGAAATCTTGCCATTTGCAATGACGTGGATAGAACTAGAAGGATCATCCTAAGTGAAATAGGTCAGTCGGAAAAGAGAATGACCGTGTGGTGTCATTCATAGCTGGAATTAAAGAAGCAAAGCAGATGAACATCTGGGAGGGAAGGAAAAACAAATAAGATGAAAACAGATGCAGGAAATACAGACTCTTAATTAAAGGAAACAAACTGGGGATCCCTGGGTGGCGCAGCAATTTGGCGCCTGCCTTTGGCTCAGGGCGCGATCCTGGAGACCCGGGATCGAATCCCACATTGGGCTCCCAGTGCATGGAGCCTGCTTCTCTCTCTGCCTGTGTCTCTGCCTGCCCCCCCCCTCTCTGTGCGTGTGTGTCTATGGTAAATAATAAATAAATAAATAAATAAATAAATAAATAAATAAATAAAAAATAAAGGAAACAAACTGAGTGTCACAGCTAGGCGGGGACGGGGGAGGGGATAACATGGGACCAGCATGAAGGAGGGCACGTGATGTCACGAGTACTGCGGTTATCTCCAACTGTTTAATCCCTGAATTCTTCCTCTGAAAATATAATATACTATATGTTAATTAATTGGGTTTAAATTAAATTAAGTTAAAAAAATCTGTTGTATCAGAACACGTTTCCTACAGGACTCTGTTCTGTTCCTTCACCTTATGCTGGGACCAACCCACATGGGTGTGGTTTGTTAAGTAGGCGTCAGGCCTTGTCCATGGACCAGCCCAGGGCGAGAACTCATGACCCTGAGACCAGGAGGTGAGGTCAGGAGTCGGATGCTTAACCGATGGAGCCAGGAGGGGTCCCGAGGACAACACTGCTTTATCCTGTGTCTCTGTGACATCGTTTGAAATAGGAAAGTGCTGCGTCCCACTCTGTCCTGCTTTTCCAATACTGATTTGCTGTCCGGGGTCATTTGTGGGGGTGGATGGATGTTATGGGTTTTTTTTTCCTATTTATAGGATGTACCACCATGATTTGACAGGAATGACATTGAAATTGAGGGTGGCTTCAGGAACTGTGGACATTTTCACACAATGAGGCTCCCAACCCACGAGCCCAGGACGGCTTCCCAAAGCCTGGTATGGCTAAGTGCACAAGTCTTGTGCTCCTTTGGTTCAGTCTCATTTATTCTCTGTGATGCTCCTGAGAAGGGAGTCACGTCCGTCATTTCCTTCCTGAATGCTCATTGTCAGGACACAGCAAGCCCCACAATAGAATAAAAACTGAGCCCAGTCCAAGGGCAGGAAGCCTCTATTAGAACAGATCTCAATGCCCTTGAAGGCCCCATATCAGAATGTAAACCGAACTTGAGGAATTGCTCCAGCCCTTTGGGAGTTCCCCGAGACCAGCCCTTAAAACTAAGCTAAAACCCACCTCGGGGTCCAAGTCCCTGCTCTGCTCTGTCGGGTACACTTGGACACAAGCTTGAGCTTGTTAATAAACCCTCGTGTGTTTGCATCAGTGTCAGCTTCTCGGTGGTTTCTCAGATTCGCAATCTTGGGCACAACAGTCTGAGATAAAAAAAGAAAACCAAAAGAAGCTCGGACGCAGGTAGAGTGAACGCAGGGTTCTGAGAGCAGTGGCAGAGACCCGGGGGCTTGGGGGCTCTTCTCTGGAGGCCCCAGCAGACAGGGGGGTGGGATGCTCAGCCCCAGAGCCAGAGGACGTAGCATCCCCACCCGCATCCCGCCCATCAGGGCCGGGTCTCAGGGAGCAGCCCAGCGCTGCCTGCTTCAGCCCAGAGACGCTGACGCCCACCCCGCCTCTGACCCCCGCAGGATGAACTCCTAGGCAGATGTGCACCTGACAATCAGCACCACGGCCCATCCCCAGACCCCACACAGACCATTTGCTGCCGCCAAGTTGTTGGACCACAGAGGCTGCAGAGCTTCAGCTCTGCCTGGAAAGTAGGGTCTAGATTCCTTTGTACACTGTGCTCTTTTTAAATTTATTTTCTTTGATTCTTTTTTATTATTTGCCTTATTTTAATTTTTATATGTACCTTATATATTTCTTTTTTTACTTTCATGGTACTTTAATTGTGTTTCATATTTTGGGATTTAGAATCTTTTAACAAGCAGGCTAAAATAATCTGTTTTTTTTGGGGGGGAGGGCAGTTGTTATTGTTTTTCTTGATTTTTCTTTTTCTTTCTTCTTTCTTTTTTGGAAAAAATAATGAGATTGAGAAATTCTCCTCCATAAAATAACATGAAGTAGTACTCACAGCCAGGAAGTTCATCAATAAACATATATGATGTCTAACTACAGTTTAAAACAATGATTATAAAGATAGCAGCTGGGCTGGAAAAAGAGCACAGAAGCAAACTAGAGAATCCCTTACTGTAGAAATAAAAGAACTTAAATCAAGTCAGTCCAACGTTAAAAATTCTATAACTGAGAGGTAGTCCCAAGTGGAAGTCTTCAAAACAAGAAAGGTTATGGACCAAAGAGGCAGACTTAGGGAGTTCAGCCACTTAATAAAACTATAACATTCATATCATAGGAGACTCAGAAGATTAAGAGAGACAAAAGGTGGACCTTGATCAGCCATTAGAAACTACAAATACCCACCATTTACTTCAAGGTGGATGGAACTGGAAGGTATTATGCTGAGTGAAGTAAGACAATCAGAGAAGGACAAACATTGTATGTTCTCATTCATTTGGGGAATATAGGTAATAGTGAAAGGGAATATAAGGGAAGGGAGTAGAAATGTGTGGGAAATATCAGAAAGGGAGGCAGAACATAAAGTCTTCTAACTCTGGAAATGAACTAGGGGTTATTGAATGGGAGGAGGGCAGGGGTGAGGATGAATGGGTGACGGGCACTGAGGGGGGCACTAGACGGGATGGGAACTGGGTGTCATTCTATATTTGGCAAATTAAACACCAATAAAAAATAAATTTATTATTAAAAAAAGAAAGAAAGAGTGGAACCTGGGTGGCTGAGTTAGTTAAGCTTCTACCTTAGGCTCAGATCATGATCCAGGTCCCAAGGCAGGCTCCCTGTTCAGCATGGAACCTGCTTCACCCTCTCCCTCTACCCCTCTCGCTCATGCTTTTTCTCCTCTCTCTCTCTCATATAAATAAATAACATCTTTGAAAAAAAAATCAAACAAACCTGGAGGGAAGAGAAATCTCCCATGTAGAAGAATTTCAAAGAATTTGTGCAGACATTCCACCGTCAAGTTCATGAGCATAGCTTCCCACTCTTATGTGTGCAATACACGTAGTAACTTCCTTCTACAAATATATTATGAAAAACCTAAAATAATAATGATAATACACTAATAATAATAAAAATAATAATAAAAATAACAAAAATGAATCAGTTTACTACGGAGAAAGCTGACAAAGACTACCTTAGCAAGATGATCAGATCGATACCAAGAGTGATAAATCATGTGATAGTATCTATCCTTTATATGATATAATAAAAATGGCAGCATATCTCTGTATATAATCCACAAAAACAGTTCAATCATGAGATAAACGACAGACATGTCCCAACTGAGGGAAATTTTACAAAATACTCTCCTTCTCAAAGTGTTCCAGTTCAACAACAACAAGGAAAGGCTGAAAGAATGTCACAATCCAGAGGAGCGTAAGAAAACAGGATGACAAATGGAATGTGATATGAGGGATGGTAACTTAGCAAAAACTAAGGAAATCTGAATAAAGTATGGTCTTTGGTTAATGTGACTATTTTAATATTGATTCATTAGCTCATATTTGTACCGTACTAATATAAGATATCAATAATTGGAGAAATTCAGTGCAAGTGCATGTGAATGCACTATACTATCTTCTCAATTTCCCTGTAAATCTTTGTTTTTTTCCTAATAAATAAGATTTATTTTGAAAATTGACTTAAATGAATCAGGCTCCAAGTGTGAAGACATTTTAAGAATAGTTGAATTAACTTTTGCCTTATTCTTAAAGAGTTCCTTTGATGGAAACAAAGTAAGAATTTTAGATCAGAAGGAAAGAAAGACACTTATGAACACGTATAATGCCTCCTCAACCTGAAAAGCAGGAACGGATAATAAATAGCAAAAATCAGATATAAATAATTCTAGTATAATAGACACCATACTGCAAGTGCATTTAAAATTATCAATGGGGAATCCCTGGGTGGTGTAGCGGTTTGGCGCCTGCCTTCGGCCCAGGGCGCAATCCTGGAGACCCAGGATCGAGTCCCACGTCAGGCTCCCGGTGCATGGAGCCTGCTTCCCCCTCTGCCTGTGTCTCTGCCTCTCTCTCTCTCTGTGACTATCATAAATAAATAAAAGAAAAAAAATAAAAAAATAAAATTAGCAATGCATAACATTTATTTCCTTGACATTTGTCTTCCAAAGAGTTCACAGTGTTTCAGTGTCAGTTGAAATAGGGGAAGAATCTCAGGGAAGAATCCTTCACATAATAATAGGACCATTGGTAATAATGTCTCTCAGTTCATTCCAATCCATAAAGATGCATTTCCTGATGAGTGACTGAACTGTGAAGAAAGAGATGAGAAACCCTTCCCTCTGAATTACTTGTGTCAGAATATTTTAACCATAGTACTACAGATAGTAGTAAATTATCCTTATTAACAGGAAATACATCTCAGATTGGAATCTGAGCAATCAGATGTGCAGAGATAAAACTCTATGACTCGCTCCTCAACTTTTAAAGACAAAGGAGAGCTTTTCTATGTACAAAGTCAGTTGTCAAGATAGCCTCAGGGAATAAGATTCTGCAGCTTCGAATCCCGCTGCACAGCTGGGACGCCCGTGCTACAGGTCTTCCTGATCCCAAATCACTGGGCCTGTTGCCCAACACAGGATGCCACGCTGAGGTTATTTGCAATTGCTCTCTTAGGAGCTCTGGGGAAGGGGGAAGGAGCTAGATTGGTGGGACAGGAAGCAAGGAGGCTGAGAAAATTAAGGCCATTCCAATTTAAATTCAGCATTAGCACACGCCCAGCCATCCCAGGCCCTTGTGAAGAAGAGCTGAAATTTACATTGCTTCAGTTACAGGAAAAAAACAAAAGTTTACAGCTTAATGTCCTAGAAAGCCCCACAATTGAATCAAAACTAAGCCCATGCCAAGGGCTGGAACCGTCTATTAGAATGAGAGCAGAGCTCAATACCCTTGAAGGCCCCATATCAAAATGTCAACAGACCTTGAGGAATTGCTCCAGCCCTCTGTAGGACCCCAAGACAAGCCCTTAAAACTAAGCTAAAACCCGCCTCGGGGTCCAAGTCTCTGCTCCACTGTGTTGGGAGTACTTGGACGCAAGCTCGAGTTTGGAAATCAACCCTTGTGTGTTTGCATTGGTGTCAGATACTTAGTGGTTTCTCGGATTCGCAATCTTGGGCACAACACTCCCATGTCCGCTCCCACCTTGGCTGAACCCCTATCCCCTCCCACCCAGGGTTAAACTCAGTCACCTCCCTGCCCACAACAGCTGGGCACAAGCCGTCACACAGGTCCCACAGGCATGGGGTACTCCCGTCATCCCTGGACTCCCAGAGGAAGGAAGGAGGTTTCCGCAGGACACACTCCCATTGTGGCCCCAAGGCTCCCTGCCCAGCATGGCAGCTCTTGACAGGTCGGGGTCTGTATCCCTGGCACCTGTTCCTCCTCCCTGGTTTTCCCACAAGAAATGAAGGAGGATGCCCTTTTCTTCACCAGGGACATCACGAAAGTAGACCTGGATGTCAACAGGACGTTAGGCAGCCACATCATGTTTTAGTACTGCTAGGGGGTCGGGTGAGGCTGCTTGTACAGGGGGCTTTGGGGCCCCGGGGGCTTCTGGGTAGGGAAAACAGGGTCTCTGTGCCAGGGGGAGCAACGGCAGCCAACAACACACTGCTCAATGGTAGGGTGATTGGGATGACCACCGTGCCCACCCCCCAGGGCTCAGGGATGAGTAGGCCAGTAGGATGGGGCCTCCAGGGTTTGCCATGGGAGCTGAACATCAAAAGGGATAGGGACGGCCCCATGAGAAGCAGGGGATGGGGTGGGGGATGTGGGGGGCAGGGACCGGACCTGGGGGCCAGGCGGCATGGCTGCGGCTGGAGCAGGACACACATCGATCCCATGAGGGTCGGATGGGTCAGAGTGACACCCACTCTCGGTACTTTATATATTTCTAAATTCTATGCATTTAATTTGAGACAATTTGCAATTTGAAAGCATACATATTATGATGACCCCCAGATAATGCCCCTGGTCCAGCCAGGGACCTGCACTGACCACACCGTGCCCCAGGGGCAGGTGTCACAACAAACCCCAGACTGGGGTCGCCTTTAACTGTAGAAGTCTCCTTCTGCATCTTAGGGGAAGGAGATACCCTGTGTCCGCAGGCCCCCCACGACATCCCCCTCATTCCCCACTCCTACTCCACCCCCCTACATCATCATTCCCAATGGCATCCCACCTACACCATCCCCCTCACACCCACACAGCCCCACACAAGCCCAACCCACACTATACCCCAACACCATCCCCCTACACCATCCCCCACACTCCACCACAATCATACCCCTGCCCCCACACGATCCACCCCCACACCATTTACCCCCAGCAAGGACCAGGTGCAGGTGACCCCTGTGGGACATGCTCAGCCTCCCGGCGTTTCTCTGCATACCCTGATCCCATCAGAAGCCCGGGTGTCTCAAAGAGTACCCAGGGGTTTCAGAGAGGAGGAAAGACAGGGAGCCCCTGACAGGGTGGGTGCAGGTGAGTGGTTCAGAGGATGCACCGTGCCCTGCCTCTGCCCACTGTCCCTCCTGGAGGGCGGCACACCCTGCACAGGACACCAGCCCCTAACCCATAGGGACCTAGGCTGACCTGGCCCCGGGCTCTGTGGGAGCTGAGTTGATTTGAGCCCCTCCAGGCCCAACACAAAGACTAATGGGATCCAGCCCCCCATGGCCCTGGCCAGCCCTGGATTCTGGCCCCAGGCTGAGCGAGCCCTCTCACAGGTGGATGTGGCCTCTTGGGCCCTGGGCGTACCCCACAGATCCAGGTCACTCACCTAGGGCGCCCTTTGGATCCTGGGACACCCCAGGGTGGGGAGAGCAGGAGTAGGCCGGTGGGCCCCACCCACACCAACACCAGGAGGCAGGCTGCTCCAGGTGCTGGGGCCAATGGGAGCCCATGGCCGGGGTCCAGCTGCCCTGCAGGGACCCAGCGCAGGAGCCCATGAGCTGCAGGTCCAGGTCAGCTCTGCTGTCCTCAGAACCATCTCTCAGGCTGAAACCTCAGGACATATGCCCCCACCCAGATTCCACACATGCTCCCAGGTGGGGGACTCCAGCACCCGCCCCCCCAACCCGTGTCATTCTTTCCCTCCCCTAAAGGACAGAAAGCTCTCCCTCCCCAGGGGAAGTTCAAAATGGGCATGCAGTTTTGGGGGGCACAAAGCAGGGTTACATTGTTATGAGCTGATTTCCGATTAGGGTGTGCACAGCGGCCTGACTATGGTGGGGCAGCACCTTAAGCCATAAGCAGGTCATGTGGGGATCATCCTGGAGGTGGCAGGTGTAGCATAAAATGGAATCAGTCCTGCTCTGCTTGTCCAGGGGTAGGAGATTTTTGTTAAATTTCCTGGGTCCCACACTTGCAGCTCACACACCTGGGCCACCCTCACCAGGTGGACTCAGCCTGCACACCTTGTGGTGTGGGATCTCTCACACCAGCGTGTGGAGGGCACCCTCCTTGCCCGAGTGAGTAGGGGCTGGGTGAGCATGGAGCTCGGCCTGAAGGCCAGGCAGCACAGGAGACTGAGGAAACCAGCCCCATCCTCACCCCAACTCCCACACACAGGCAGCCCCTGGGCTCCCCGCCATGTGCACCCAGCTCCTCATGAGCTCCCCACATGGCGGCCCCGAGTTCTGGCTCCCTGCTGGAGAGGCACTGGGGAGAAGAGAAGCAGCTGCCATTGGCGGGCCACACTTCCGGACATGAGAATGTGGCCAAGCTGGACCTTCCAGCTCAGCTGCCCCTCCAGTGGAATGTCACTGCACAAGCGAGCACTGGGTCAGCCAGGAGTGCCTGGCTAGCCGCCCAGCTCCAGCACCAGAAATGATATTGTGCCAATCATTTTGGCATCGGGGTGACCCAGCCAGAGGATCCGATAGCTGCATGTGATAGCTGCATGTGATAGACACACACACACCCCAAAACCAACAAAAGTCAGAATCCCCTCAATGTTGTCAGTTTTCGGATGATTCCATACACGACGCTGTGGTCCCCAATAGGATACATGGAAGGCGGTATAAACATGACTGCAGAGGTGTGGGAGGTACGTAGATGTGACTGCTGGGTTTCAACAAGGAGCGCAGAGGGTCAGGAAGGGGGGGTCAATCCTAGGAAAGGATACCAGGTTGCTGTGAAGGCTACGGATGGTGAAATCTGTCCTCCTCCGTTTCAGCTTCTGGTTTTCCTCCTAAATGCCATTTTCCTCAATCATAATAGCAAAAATTTATTTTATGTTTTTAAATTTCTTTTTATTGGAGTCCAATTTGTATGAATTCTTTTAATTTTTTTTATTTATTTATGATAGTCACATCAGAGAGAGAGAGAGAGAGAGGCAGAGACACAGGCAGAGGGAGAAGCAGGCTCCATGCACCGGGAGCCCGACGTGGGATTCGATCCCGGGTCTCCAGGATCGCGCCATGGACCAAAGGCAGGCGCCAAACCGCTGCACCACCCAGGGATCCCCAATTTGTATGAATTCTTTCTTCAGCAATGGTGTCATTCAGGATAGAAGGAGAGAGAAAGATTGTCCCAGACAAGCAAAATATAAAGGCGTTCAGGACCACTTAACCAGTCCAGTAAGGAATTTTAAGAGGGACTGTTCTAGTGGGTGAAAAAACGAGACCAAAAGCAACAAAGACTACAAAGGACCAGAGAACGTCACCAGAAACACCAACTCTACCGGTAACACAATATCTTTCAATAATCACTCTGAATGCTGATAGACAAAATGCTCCAATCAAATGATAGAGGGTTAAAAAGCAGGATCCGGGATGCCTGGGTGGCACAGGGGTTGAGCCTCTGCCTTTGACTCAGGGTATGATCCTGGAATCTGGGATCCAGTCCCATATTGGGCTCCTGGTGGGGAGCCTGCTTCTCTCTCTGCCTAATTTTCTGCCTCTCTCTCTCTCTCTCTCGCTCATAAATAAAATCGTTATTAAAAAAACCAGATCCAGCGGTATGCTGCCTACAAGATGCTCACATTAGACCTATAGACACCGGGAAATTGAAAGTAGGGCATGGAAAACCATCTATAAATGTAATGGATATCAAAAGAAAGCTGGAAGACCCATACTTATATCAGACTAACTAGATTTGAAACCAAACCCTGGGAGACACCTGGTGGCTCAGTGGTTGAGCATCTGCCTTCAGATCAGGGGGTGATCCTGGGATCCAAGGATCGAGTCCCACATCGGCCTCCCTTTGGGGAGCCTGCCTGTCCTTCTGCCTATATTTCTGCCTCTGCTTCTCTGTGTATCTCTCATGAATAAAAACATAAAATATTTACATTTCAATAAAGAAAGAACAAATACTGTAAAAAGCGATGAAGAAGGGCATTATTTCATAATTTAAAAGACCCTCTATGAAGATCAAAAAACTAAATATTTATGCTGCCAATATAGGAGTACCTAAATATAGAAATCAATTAACAACAAACGTACAGAAACTCACTGATGATAATACAATGACAGGGGATTTTAACAACCACTTATGGCAATGGACCGATCATCTATAGAGAAAATCAACAAGGGAAAAATAGCCTTGACATACTGGACCACAGGGACTCAACAGATATAGTCTGAACATTTCAACCTAAAGCAGAATACACATTCCTTTCAAGTGCACATGGGACATTCTCCAGAACAGATCATATCATGGCCCACAAATCAGTCATCAACAGGTACAACAGGTACAAGAAGGTTGATACCACATCCTGTACATTTTCAGACCACGACGCTATGAAAATCGAAGTCGACAGTAAGAAAAAATTTGGACATAGCAAAAATACGTGGAGATTATGAACATCCTACTAGAGAATGAATGGAGCAACCAGGAAATTAGAGAGGAAATTTAAAACAAATGAAAATGAAAACATGTTTCTCCAAACATCTGGGATGTAGCAAAGGCAGTCCTAAGAGTGAAGTACAGAGCAATACAGGCCTACCTCAAGAAACAAGAAGTCTCCAATACACAGCCTAACCCTACACCTTAAGGAGCTGGAAAAAGAATAGCAAACAATGCCTAAAGGCTATAGAAGAGGGGAAAAATGAAAGCAGAAATAAACAATACAGAAACAACAAAGCAGTAGAATGGAATAACGAAACAAAGGGACGGTTCTTCAAAACAATTAAGAAAATGGATCAAGCCCTAGCCACCCTTATCAACGAGAAAAGAGAAAAGACGTAAATAAATAAAACCACAAATGAGAGAAGAGAGATCACAATCAACACCAGAAAAATTAGACAATTATAAGGGAATACTATGAAAGCTTATATGCTAACATACTGGGAGACCTGGAGGAAATGGACAAATGCCTAGAAATATGCAAATGAGTAAAACTGAAATAGGAAGAAATAGAAAATGTGAACAGACCCATAACTAGCAAAGGAATTGAATCAGCAATGCACCTGGGTGCCTCAGTGGTTGAGCATCGGCTTTGGCTCAGGTCATGATCCTGGTGTCCTCGGGAATCAAGTCCCACATCAGGCTCCCCGCATGGAGCCTCAGTTTCCCTCTGCCTATACCTCTGCCTCTCTGTGTCTCTCACGAATACATAAATATAATCTTTAAAAAAGAAAAAAGATGAAAAGATGAGAAAGGACCCAAATAAAATCACAAAAGAGAAAAGAGAAATAACAACCAACACTAGAGAAACACAAACGATTATAAGAGAACATTATGAAAAATTATATGCCAGCAACCTAGAACCTGGAAGAAATAGATCAATTCCTAGAAATATATAACATAGCAAAAATGAAAAAGGAAGAAATAAGAAACTTGAACAGACAGATAACCAGCAAAGAAATTGAATCAGCAATCAAGGGTCTCCCAACAGGAGACGCTTAAAACAATAGAACAGAATGGAAATCCGAAACAAGATATAAACCTGTAACTCTATGATCCATTAATCGACAACAAGGCAGGAAGGAATATCCAAAGGCAGTAAGACAGTCTCATCAACAAACCCTAACCCTGACCCCAGGATAAGAACAAATGGTGTTGGGAAAACCAGGCAGCCACATGCAAAAGAATGAAACTGGACCACTTTCTTACACCATATATATAAAAAATAAATTCGGGATCCCTGGGTGGCGCAACGGTTTGGCGCCTGCCTTTGGCCCAGGGCGCGATCCTGGAGACCCAGAATCGAATCCCATATTGGGTTCCCGGTGCATGGAGCCTGCTTCTCCCTCTACCTGTGTCTCTGCCTCTCTATCTCTCTGTGACTATCATAAATAAATAAAAATTTAAAAAAAATTTAAAAAAAGAAAAATAAATAAATTCAAAATGAATGAAAGACCTAAATGTGAGACCTGAAACCATACAAAGAAGAAAAGATAGGCAGCAACATCTTTGACATTGGCAATTGGATCTTCTTTCTAGATATGCCTCTGAGGTGAGGGAAACAAAAGCAAAAATAATATTGGGACTTCATCAAATTGAAAAGTTTCTGCAAAGTGAAGGAAACAACCAAAGCTAAAAGGCAACATACAGGAGGAGGGGCAAGATGGTGGAAGAGAAGGGTCCCCAAGTCACCTGTCCCCACCAAATTACCTAGATAACCTTCAAATCATCCTGAAAATCTAGGAATTCGACCTGAGATTTAAACAAAGACAAGATAGAATGCTACAGTGAGAAAAGTTCGCGCTTCTATCAAGGTAGGAAGACGGGAAAAAGAACTAAAGAAACAAAAGGCATCCAAGGGGGAGAGGCCCCACAAGGAGCCGGGCTAAGGCCAAGGCGAGTGTCCCCCAGTCAGGAGAGCTCTGTATCAGAGAGGAGGAGCTGTACCAATCTTCCAGGGTGGAAAGGCACCCACAAGGATTCAGAGCAGTACCCCAGAAGGGCAGAAATACCCTCGGGCTCCATGGGACACTCCCAGGAGAGTGCACCTAGCTCCTTAAGGGCTGCAGGGCACATGGATTGACCCAGGAGCAGCTCTGAGGGGCTCGGGTGGTGGCTCTGTGCGGAGGGGTTTGTGGGTCCCTGGGAGCAGGTAGGTGGCGGGGCCGAGGCCAGAGGAAGTAGCTCCTGGAGCAGCTCAGAGGGGCTTGGGCGGCAGCTACATGGAGAGGTGGCTGCACGGCTGGGAACGAGAATCCTCAGCACCAGCTCCGGAAAACAGGGCGCTGGGAAACAGCCCAGGATTTGGCCTCCCCCGGGACAGGGAGAGGCCTGGAGGGCCCAGGACAGTAAGGATGCTCCTGCCAAGAGCTCAGCAGATCAGCAGCCCCAACCCGGGCCCCCAGGCCCTGCAAATGGACTGCTCTGGAGTTACTGTGGGGGTTGAATACCGGTTTTCAGACCTGGCTACTGTCACTGGGGTTGTTCCTCCTTGGGCTTCACGGGGTAAACAACCCCCACTGAGCGCTACACCAGGCAGGGGGAGAGGAGCTGCCCCAAGGGCTAACACCTGAAGATCAGCACAACAGGCCCCTCTCCCAGAAGACCAGCTAGACGGACAAGTTCCAAGGGATGTCAAGGGACTTAAAGTATACAGAATCAGAAGATACTCCCCCCAATTTTTTTTAATTCTGATTGCTTCCCCCACCCTTTTTCTCCCCCTTTCTTTTTCTTTCTCTTTTGTTCTCTTTTTTCCTTTTTTCTTCCTTTTTTCTTTTTCTCTTTTCTTTCTTTCTTTCTCTCTACTCTTTTTCTCCTTTTCCAAATTCAACTTGTTTTTGGCCACTCTGCACTGAGCAAAATGACTAGAAGGAAAACCTCACCACAAAAAGAAAGAATCAGAAACAATCCTCTCTCCCACAGAGTTACAAAATCTGGATTACAATTCAACGTCAGAAAGCCAATTCAGAAGCACTATTATCCAGCTACTGGTGGCTCTAGAAAAAAGCATAAAGGACTCACGAGACTTCATGACTGCAGAATTTTGATCCAATCAGGCAGAAAGTAAAAATCAATTGAATGAGATGTAAACCAAACTAGAAGTCCTAACGACGAGGGTTAACGAGGTGGAAGAACGAGTGAGTGACATAGAAGACAAGTTGATGGCAAAGAGGGAAACTGAGGAAAACAGAGACAGACAATTAAAAGACAAGGAAGACATATTAAGGGAAATAAACGACAGCCTGAGGAAGAAAAACTATGTGTAATTGGGGGTACCGAGGAAACTGAAAGGGACAGAGGGCCAGAATATGTATTTGAACAAATCCGAGCTGAAAACTTTCCTAATCTGGGAACGGAAACAGGCATTCAGATCCAGGAAATAGAGAGATCCCCCCATGAAATCAATAAAAAGCGTCCAACACCTCGACATTTAATAGTGAAGCTTGCAAATTCCAAAGATAAAGAGAAGATCCTTAAAGCAGCAAGAGACAAGAAATCCCTGACCTTTATGGGGAGGAGCATTAGGGTAACAGCAGACGTCTCCACAGCGACCTGGCAGCCCAGAAAGGGCTGGCAGGATATATTCAGGGTCCTCCATGAGAAGAACATGCAAACAAGAATACTTTATCTAGCAAGGCTCTCATTCAAAATGGAAGGAGAGATAAAGAGCTTCCAAGACAGGCAAGATCTGAAAGAATATATGACATCCAAACCAGCTCTGCAAGAAATTTTAAGGGGGACTCTTAAAATTCCCCTTTAAGAAGAAGTTCAGTGGAACAATCCACAAAAACAAGGACTGAAGAGATATCATGATGACACTAAACTCATATCTGTCGATAGTAACTCTGAACGTGAACGGGCTTAATGACCCAATCAAAAGGCGCAGGGTTTCAGACTGGATAAAAAAGCAGGACCCATGTATTTGCTGTCTACAAGAGACTCATTTTAGACAGAAGAACACCTACAGCCTGAAAATAAAAGTTTGGAGAACCATTTACCATTCAAATGGTCCTCAAAAGAAAGCAGGGGTAGCCATCCTTATATCAGATAAACTAAAATTTACCCCAAAGACTGAAATGAGAGATGAAGAGAGACACATCATACTTAAAGGATCTATCCAACAAGAGGAGTTAATGAACCTCAATATATATGCCCCAAATGTGGGACTTGCCAAATATTTAAACCAATTAATAACAAATGTGAAGAAATACTTAGATAATACATATCTTATGCTTGGTGACTTCAATCTAGCCCATTTTATACTTGATAGTTATTCTAAGCACAACATCTCCAAAGAAATGAGATCTTTAAATGATACACTGGACCAGATGGATTTCACAGATATATACAGAACTTTACATCCAAACTCAACTGAATACACATTCTTCTCAATTGCACATGGAACTTTCTCCAGAATAGACCACATACTGGGTCACAAATCAGGTCTGAACCGATACCAAAAGACTGGGATCATCCCCTGCAGATTCTCAGAGCATAATGCCTTGAAATTAGAACTAAATCACAACAATAAGTTTGGAAGGGCCTCAAACACATGGAGGTGAAAGACTATTCTGCTAAAAGATGAAAGGGTCAACCAGGAAATTTAGGAAGAATTAAAAAGATACATGGAAACTAATGAGAATGAACATGCAACCGTTCAAAATATTTGGGATACAGCAAAAGCATTCCTAAGGGGGAAATACATCGCAATACAAGCATCCATTCAAAAACTGGAAAGAACTCAAATACAAAAGCTAACCTTACACATAAAGGAGCTAGAAAGAAACAACAGATATATCCTACACCCAACAGAAGAAGAGACTTAATTAGAATTCGAGCAGAACTCAAGGAAATCGAGACCAGAAGAAATGTGGAACAGATCAACAGAACCAGGAGACGGTTCTTTGAACAAATTAATAAAATAGATAAACCATTAGCCAGCCTCATTAAAAAGAAGAGAGAGAAGACTCAAATTAATAAAATCATGAGTGAGAAAGGAGAGATCACTACCAACACCAAGGAAATACAAAAGATTTTAAAAACATATTATGAACAGCTATACACCAAAAAATTAGGCAATCTAGAAGAAATGGATGCAATCCTGGAAAGCCACAAACTAACAACTGGAACAGGAAGAAATAGAAAACCTAAACAGGCCAATAACCAGGGAGGTAATTGAAGCAGTCATCCAAAACCTCCCACGACACAAAAGTCCAGGGCCAGATGGCTTCCCAGGGGAATTCTATCAAACGTTTAAGGAAGAAACCACACCTCTCCTACTATAGCTGTTTGGAAAGATAGAAAGAGATGGAGTACTTCCAAATTCTTTCTATGAGGCCAGCATAACCTAAATTCCAAAACCAGACAAAGGCCCCACCAAAAAGGAGAATTACAGACCAATAGCCCTGATGAACATGGATGCAAAAATTCTCAACAAGATACTAGCCAATAGGATCCAACAATACATTAAGAAAATTAATGACCATGACCAAGTAGGATTTATCCCTGGGACACAAGGCTGGTTCAACACTTGTCAAACAATCACTGTGATTCATCGTATCAGCAAGAAAAAAACCAAGAACCATATGATCCTCTCATTAGATGCAGAGAAAGCATTTGACAAAATAGAGCATCCATTGCTGATCAAAACACTTCAGAGCGTAGGGATAGAGGGAACATTCCTCGACATCATAAAGGCCATCTACGCAAAGCCCACAGCAAATATCATTCTCAATGTGGAAGCACTGGGAGCATTTCCCCTAAGATCAGGAACAAGACAGGGATGTCCACTCTCACCACTGCTATTCAACATAGTACTGGAAGTCCTAGCCTCAGCAATCAGACAACAAAAAGACATTAAAGGCATTCAAATTGGCAAAGAAGAAGTCAAACTCTCCCTCTTCGCCGATGACATGATACTCTACCTAGAAAACCCAAAAGCCTCCCCCCCAAGATTGCAAGAACTCATACAGCAATTTGGTAGCATGGCAGGAAACAAAATCAATGCCCAGAAATCAATGGCATTTCAATACACTAACAATGAGGCTGAAGAAAGAAAAATTAAGGAGGCAATCTCATTTACAAATGCACTCAAAAGCATAAGATACCTAGGAATAAACCTAACCAAGGAGGTAAAGGATCTCAACCATAAACAGTATAGAACGCCACTGAAAGAAATTGAGGAAGACACAAAGAGATGGAAAAATATATTCCATGCTCATGGATTGGCAGAATTAATATTGTGAGTGGAGGTTCCTCAAAGAGATAAAAATTGAATTGCTCGACGACCCAGCAATTGCACTTTTGGGAATATACCCCAAAGACTCAGATGCAAGGAAACGCTGGGGCTCCTGCACCCTGATGTTTATAACAGAATGTCCAAAATAGCCAAACTGTGGAAGGAGCCTTGGTGTCCATTGAAAGATGAAAGTGTAAAGAAGATGAGGTTTATGTATAAAATGGAATATTATTTAGGCATTAGAAATGACAAATACCCACCATTTGCTTCAACGTAGATGAAACTGGAGGGTATTATGCTGAGTAAAATAAGTCAATCGGAGAAGGACAAACAGTTTATGTTCTCATTCATTTGGAGAATATAAATAATAGAAAAGGGAATTTAAGGGAATGGAGAAGAAACGTGTGGGAAATATCAGAAAGGGAGACAGACATAAATACTCCTAACTCTGAGAAAGGAACTAGGGATGCTTTACGGAGAGGAGGGCAGGGGGTGCGGGTGAATGGGTGAAGGGCACTGAGGGGGGCCCTAGCGGGGATGAGCACTGGGTGTTATTCTGTTTGTAAATTCAACACCATAAAAATTAAATTTTTTTAAAAAATATGTTCAAACAACTAAATATTTATGCTGCCAACATGGGAGTACCTAAATATAGAAACCAATTAACAACAAACATACAGAAAGTCACTGATAATAATACAATGACAGGGGATTTTAACACCCACTTATGGCAATGGACCGATCATCTATACAGAAAATCAACAAGGGGAAAATAGCCTTGACACACTGGACCACAGGAACTCAACAGATATAGTTTGAACATTTCATCCTAAAGCAGAATACACATTCCTTTCAGTTGTACATGAGACATTCTCCAGAACAGATCATATCATGGCCCACAAATCAGCCTTCAACAGGTACAACAGGTACAAGAAGGTTGATATCACACCCTGTACATTTTTGGACCACGACGCTATGAAACTCGAAGTCGACAGTAAGAAAAAATTTGGACAGACCAAAAATACGTGGAGATTATGAACATCCTACTAGAGAATGAATAGAGCAACCAGGAAATTAAAGAGGAAATTTAAAACAAATGAAAATGAAAACATGTTTCTCCAAACCTCTAGGATGTAGCAAAGGCTGTCCTGAGAGGGAAGTACATAGCAATACAGGCCTACCTCAAGAAACAAGAAGTCTCCAATACACAGCCTAACCCTACACCTTAAGGAGCTGGAAAAGGAATAGCAAACAAAGCCTAATGCCTATAGAAGAGGTGGAAAATAAAGATGAGAAGAGAAATAAGCAATACAGAAAAAACAAAGCAGTAGAATGGAATAACGAAACAAAGAGACGGTTCTTCAAAATAATTAATAAAATGGATCAAGCCCTAGCCAGCCTTATCAACGAGAAAAGAGAAAATACCTAAATAAATAAAACCACAAATGAGAGAAGAGAGATCACAATCAACACCAGAAAAATTAGACAATTATAAGGGAATACTATGAAAGATTATATGCTAACATACTGGGAGACCTGGAAGAAATGGACAAATCCCCAGAAATGTGCAAATGAACAAAACTGAAATAGGAAGAAATAGAAAATGTGAACAGACCCATAACTAGAAAAGGAATTGAATCAGCAAGGCACCTGGGTGCCTCAGTGGTTGAGCCTGTGCTTTGGCTCAGGTCATGATCCCGGGGTCTTGGGGAATGAAGTCCCACATCAGGCTCCTCGCATGGAGCCTCAATTTCCCTGTGTCTATAACTCTGCCTCTCTTTGTCTCTCATGAATACGTAAGTAAAGTTGCAGCCACTGTGGAACAGTCTGGAGGGTCCTCGAGAAGTTAAAAATAGGGGATCCCTGGGTGCTGCAGTGGTTTGGCGCCTGCCTTTGGCCCAGGGCGTGATCATGGAGACCCGTGATCGAATCCCACATCGGGCTCCCGGTGCATGTAGCCTGCTTCTCCCTCTGCCTGTGTCTCTGCCTCTCTCTCTGTGACTATCATAAAAAAAATATAAAAGAAGAAGTTAAAATAGAGCTACCCTATGATTCCAAAATTGCATAGCAAGGTATTTACCCCGAGGATACAAAAGTAGTTTAGTAGATTTGAAGAGGAACACGCAGCCCAGTGTTGGTAGCAGCATTATCAACAACAGTGAAACTGTGTATAGAGCCCAGATGTCCATCGACAGATGAATGGGCAGAGACGATGTGGTAAATATACACACTGCGACATCACTCGGTCATCAGAAGGGATGAAATGAAGCCATTTACAATGACGTGGGAGAAGGGGAAAGGACTTATGTTAAATGAACTCAGTCAGAGGAAGACATATACCAAATATCATACAATTGCATTCACATGTGAATTTTAAGAAACCAAACAAACTGACAAAGGGGCGGAGGGGGGGATGAGAGAGCAAATAAAAAAACACACTATTAACCCCAGAGAATAAACTAATAAATACCAGAGGAAGGTGAGGGGGATGGGGAATCAGGCGATGGGGATAGTGGAGGGCACCTGTGACCAGTACCAGGCGTTGTATCCAAGGGATGAATCACTATGTGGTAAACCTGAAACTATATCATACTGTGTTTACAAAGAGGAATTCAAGTAAAACTTTAAAATAATAATTGGTAGTATTGATGAAAAATGTGCGCACAAGAGATAAAATCAGAAAGGCAACTGAAAATCAAATAAAGAGTCTTTAGAGTTACAAATCCCCTCCTTAGCTCACCTCAGGAGAAGCCTGCCATGTCTATTCTGACCACAACAGAGGCCTGGATTTTGATTCTTTGGGGAAGCCACTGACTTGGTGGAGTCAGGCTATCTTTGAACCCAAAACCTAAATAGAGTACATAAAACTAAACTGCCCAAGATACTAGGAGTCCCAGTGCAGGCACATGCCAAGGCCCAAACTCTAACCATAAACAGATATAACCCTAAGCCTACACTTAAGCCCAATGTTAACCTAAGTCTTAAACAAGACCTATCACTAATCGAAAACCAAACACAAACCCCAAGACCGAAACACATTCACTGAACCTTCCTACCAAACCTCACCCTAACTCCTAAACCTATTCTAAACCCTTAACCCTGAGCGGTACCTTAAATCTAACCCTAACCCTAACCTCTAAACCTAAACTTAACTTAATGTACTCAAATCCTATTCCTGACCTTAACCTGTACCCTAACCCTAACCCTAACCCTCTAATACTAATCCTATCTCATACCCCAAACTGTACCCTAACACGTACCCTAAAACTAACCCCTAACCCACTCCCTAAATGTATCTCTTACCCTCTTCCAAAACCGTACCCTGACCCTGACCTGTCCCTAACCCTAACACCTAACCAGACAGTAACCCTAACCCTAGTTCTAACCCCTATCCTAACCCTAACGCTCACCCTAATTCTAAACCTAGCCCTAACTATAAACCAACCCCTCACCCTAAACCCTAACCCTAACTCACATCCTGACCCCTAACCTTAACTGCAAACCTAAGCCCAACCCTAATGCTAACCATAACCCTAACCCCAACTCCTAACCTCCATATGTCCTGAAGCCAAAGTGCTGGTCCTGAGGAGGACGGGGTTCCTGTCAGGGTTGACGTGGCCCCACATTTTCCTCAAGCCTCACCATAAGACCTGAGGAGGCTCGGGGCTCCTGTCAGCATGGATGTGGCCCATAATCTTCCCAAACCTTCACAGTGGGTTCTGAGGGGGCTGGAGACGGATGCGGCACCCACATTTTTCTTAGGCCTCACCAAAGGCCCTGACAAGGCTGGGGTCTTCTGTCCCCATGGACGCATCCCCATATTTCCCCAAGTCTACACTGGGGGTCCTGAGGAAGTCAGCGTCCTGTTGTGTCCATGTGGCCTCAAGTCCTCCCGAAGCGTCACTGAGGTTTCTGAGGAGGCCGGGGCTCCTGTAACCATGAATGCGGCCCCCAGCTTCCAGAAGCCTCAACTTATGTCCTGAGGGGTCTGGGAGCTCCTGCCAGAGTGGACGTGGCACCACATCTTCCTGAAGCCTCCCCGTGGGTCCTGAGGCTGCTCTGGGGCTCCTGTCAGCATGGATGCGGGCCCACAATTTCCTGAAAGCTCCCCGCCGGTCCTGAGGTGGCTCAGGGCTCCTGTCATTGTGGATGTGAGCCCACATCTTCCTGAAGACTCCCCGCAGTTCCTGAGGCAGCCCAGGGGCTCCTGTTGGGGTGGATGCGGGCCCACATCTTCCTAAAGCCTCACCATGATTCCTGAGGAGACCGGGGCTCCTGTCAGCATGAACGCGACCCTATTTCCCCCTGAAGACTTCCCGCAGGTCCTGTGGAGGCTGCAGCTCATCAGCGTAGACACGTCCCCACGTCCCCCTCAGGCCTCCCCAGCACAGGCAGTTAGTGCAGGCAGAGGAGGCCTACTGCACATGCATGCCCCATGGGAGGTGCCTGGGCTCGGGCGCCCCCTGCGGAACACTCAGGCGCTGCAGGAGGCTGTGCAGGAGGCAGCGGGTGCTCCATGGACCCACCTGCCTCCTTTCAGGCTCCAGCTAGGGCCTGTTAGCTTCGGAAACATCTCACTGAAAAGGAGCCCAACACCCTGCTTCCCCAGAAATATGTAAGGACAAGGAATTGGAGCCCACAGGACGCGAAATGAAATGTGGACCAGACTTTTACCATGTCCTGCAAAACTCACTCAACACTTTTCCACTGTGGGCGAGACCGCAGGTTGGTGTAGCCACCCTGGAAACAGTGTGGAGTCGCCTCAGGAAGTTACAAATAGAGCCGCCCTGCGACCAGCAGGTGAACGGCCTGGAGCTCACTCCAAAGATACAGATGCAGTGAGACGTGGGACAACTGCACCCCAATGTCCACAGCAGCTCGATCCACATTAGCCACACTGTGGGAGGACCTCGGTGCCCTGAGGCAGATGATGGATAGAGAGGATGGGAGATAGATGATGGTCATAGAGAGAGGAATTGTACTCAGCTATCAAAGAGAAGGAAATCTTTCCATTTGCAATGATGTGGATAGAACTAAAGGGATCATGTTAAGTGAAGTAGGTCACTTGGGAAAGAGAATGACCATGTGGTGTCATTCATAGGTGGAATTAAAGAAGCAAAGCAGATGAACTATTGTGAATGGAAGGAAAGACAAATAAGATCAAAACAGATGCAGGAAACACAGACTCTTAATGATAGGAAACGAACTGAGGGTCGCTGAAGGGGTGGGGGCATAACAGGGGAAATAGGAAAGTGCTGCGTCTCACTCTGTCCTGCTTCTCCAATACTGATTTGCTGTCCGGGGTTATTTGTTGAGGAGGATGGATGTTATGTTTTTTTTTTCCTATTTCTAAGGTCTGCCACCATGATTTTGATAAGTATGACATTGAAACTGAGGGTGGCTTCAGGAACTGTGGACATTTTCACAAGATGAGGCACCAACCCCACGAGTCCAGGACAGCCTCCCAGAGCCTGGTATGGTTCAGTGCACAAGTCTTGTGCTCCTTTGGCTCAGTCTCATTATTTATTCTCCTTGATGCTCCTGAGAAGGCCTTCACGTCCTTCCTTTCCTTCCTGAGTTCTCATTGTCGGGACACAGCAAGGCGACTCTGCTCTGTAGGGTCAGTTTGTGTCCCGTGACTTTACTGAACTCACTCCTTAGTTCTAACAAGTTTTGGTGGAGGCTCTGGGGTTGCCTGTTTCTAGTTTCGCATCTTCAGCATATAGGGACATTGTGACGTCCCCCTTCCAGGTGTGGAGCCTTTTATTTTTACAGCTTAATGTCGTAGAAATCCCCACTATTGAATCAAAACTGAGCCCAGGCCAAGGGCAGGAAGCCCCTATTAGAATGAGAACAGAGCTCAATGCCCTTGAAGGCCCCATATCAAAATGTAAACAGAACTTGAGGAATTGCTCCAGCCCTTCTGGAGGTCACCGAGACCAGCCCTTAAAACTAAGCTAAAACCCACCTCAGGGTCCAAGTCCCTGCTTCGCTCTGTCAGGTATACTTGGACACAAGCTCGAGGTGGTAAATAAACCCTCGTGTGTTTGCATCAGTGTCGGCTTCTCGGAGGTTTCTCGGATTCGCAATCTTGGGCACAACAGTCTGAGATAAAAAAAGAAACCAAAAGAAGCTCGGACACAGGTAGAGTGAATGCAGGATTCTGAGAGAAGCAGCGGAGACCCGGGGGCTTGGGGGCTCTTCTGTGGAGGCCCCTGCAGCCTGGGTGGCAGAATGCTCAGCCCCAGAGCCAGAGGACACAGTGTCCCCACCCGCATCCCGCCCATCTGGGCCTGGTCTGAGGGAGCAGCGCAGCGCCGCCCGCTGGAGACCAGACACGCTGACGCCCACCCCGCCTCTGACCCCGCAGATGCATCTCCCAGGTAGATGTGCACCTGAGAATCAGCGCCATGGCCAATCCCCAGACCCCGCACAGACCACTCACTGCCACCAAGTGTTGGACCACAGAGGCTGCAGAGGTTCAGCTCTGCTTGGAAAGTAGGGTCCAGCTTCCTTTGTACTTTCTGCTTTATTTTTATTTATTTTCTTTGATTCTTTTTTTATTAATTGCCTTATTTTGATTTTTATGTATGTACCTTATATATTTATTATTTTTACTATCATGGTACATTAATTGTGTTTCTTATTTTGGAATTTAGAATCTAACAAGCAGGCCAAAATAATCTGGTGTTTTTAATTTTGGGAGGGCAGTTGTTATTGTTTTTCTTGGTTTTACTTTTTCTTCCTTCTTTCTTTTCTGGAAAAAATAATGAGATGGTGAAATTCACCTCCAAAAAATAATATGATGTAGTACTCACAGCCAGGAAGTCCATCAATACAAATATATGATGTCTAACTACAGTTTAAAACAATGATTATAAAGATAGCGTCTGGACTGGAAAAAGAGCACAGAAGAAAACTAGAGAATCCCTTACTGTAGAAATAAAAGAATTAAAATCTAGTCAGGACAACGTTAAAAATGCTATAACTGGGAACCCTGGGTGGCGCAGCTGTTTGGCGCCTGCCTTTGGCCCAGGGCGTGATCCTGGAGACTCGGGATCGAATCCCCCGTCGGGCTCCTGGTGCATGGAGCATGTTTCTCCCTCTGCCTGTGTCTCTGCCTCTCTCTCTCTCTCTCTCTCTCTCTCTCTCTGTGACTATCATAAATAAATAAAAAAATTTTAAAAAAATGCTATAACTGAGATGCAGTCCCAAGTGGAAGCTTTAAAAACAAGGAAGGTTATGGACCACAAAGGAAGACTTCGGAACTCAGCCACTTATTAAAACAATAACATTCATATCATGGGAGACCCCAAGATTAAGACAGAGGAAAGGTGGGCTTTCTCAGCCATTAGAAACGACGAATACCCATCATTTCCTTCAGCGAGGATGGAACAGGAAGGTATTATGCTGAGTGAAGTAAGTCAATCAGAGAAAGACAAATATTGTATGTTCTCAATATAGATAATAGTGAAAGGAATATAAGGGAAGGGAGAAGAAATGTGTGGGAAATATCAGAAAGGGTGACAGAACATAAAGACTCCTAACTCTGGGAAACGAACTAGGAATGATGAAAGGGGAGGATGGCGGGGGTGGGGGTGAATGTGTGACAGGCACTGAGGGGGGCACTTGACGGGATGAGCACTGGGTGTTATTCTGTATGTTGGCAAACTGAACACCAATAAAAAGTAAATTTATTATTAAGTGAAAGAAAGAAAGAAAGAAAAAAAGAAAGAAAGAAAGAAAGAAAGAAAGAAAGAAAGAAAGAAAGAAAGAAAGAAAGAAAGAAAGAGTGGCACCTGTGTAGCTCAGTTAGTTAAGCTTCTGCCTTAGGGTCAGATCATGATCCAGGTCCCAAGGAAGGCTCCCTGTTCAGCAGGGAACCGGCTTCTCCCTCACCCTCTGCCCCTCTAGCACAGGTTTTTCACTCCTCTCTATCTGAAATAAATAAATAGCATCTTTGAAAAATTAACAGACAAACCCAGAGGGAAGAGAAATCTCCCATGTAGAAGATTTTCAAACAATATGTGCAGACATTCTACCCTCAAGTTCCTGAGCATAGCTTCCCAATCTTATGTGTGGAATACGCATAGTAACTTCCTTCTACAAAATATATTATGAAAAACTTAAAATAATAATGATAATATAATAATAATAAAATAATAATAATAAAGAATCACTTTACTATGGAGAAACCTGACAAACACTACCTCAGAAAGATGATCAGATCGATACCAAGACTGATAAATCGTGTTGATAGTATCTGTCCTTTACATGATATAATAAAAATGGCAGTATATCTCTGTATATAATCCACAAAAACAGTTCAATCATGAGATAAACTACAGACATGTCCCAACTGAGGGAAATTTTACAAAATACTCTACTTCTCAAAGTGTTCCAGTTCAACAACAACAAGGAAAGGCTGAAAGACTGTCACAATCCAGAGGAGCCTAAGAAAACATGAGGACAAATGGAGTGTGGTATGAGGAATGGTGATTTAGCAAAAACTAAGGAAATCTGAATAAAGTATGGTCTTTGGTTATTGTGAAAATTTTAATATTGATTCATTAGCTAATATTTGTACCGTACTGATATAAGATATCAATAATTGGAGAAATTGAGTGCAAGTGCATGAGAATTCTCTGTACTATCTTCTCAATTTCCCTATAAATCTTTGTCTTCTTTCTAAGAAATAAGATTTAATTTGAAAATTGACTTAAATGAATCAGGCTCCAGTGTGAAGACATTTTAAGAATCGTTGAATTATCTTTTCCCTTATTCTTTTTTTTTTCTTTTCCCTTATTCTTAAAAAGTTCCTTCGATGGGAACAAAGTAATAATTTTATATCAGAAGGAAAGAAAAAATCTTATGAACACGCATAATGCCTTCTCAACCTGAAAAGCAGTAAAGGATAATAATTAGCAAAAATCAGATAAAAATACTTCTATTATAATAGACACCATATTGCAAGTGCATTTAAAATTAGCAATGTATAACTTTTATTTCCTTGACATTTGACTTCCAAAGAGTTCATAGTGTTTCAGTGTCAGTTGAAACAGGGGAAGAATCTCTGGGAAGAATCCTTCACATAATAATAGGACCATTGGTATTAATGTCTCTCAATTATTTCCAAATCCATAAAGATGCATTTCCTGATGAGTGACTGAGCTGGGAAGAAAGAGATGAGAAACCCTCATCCCTTTGAATTACTTGTGTCAGAATATTTTAACCATAGTATTATGGATAGTAAATTATCCTGGAAACAGGAAATATGTCTCAGAGTAGAATCTGAGCAATCAGATGGGGAGAGAAAAAATGCTTTAACTCGCTCCTGCACTTTTAAAGACAAAGGAGAACTTTTCTATGTACAAAGTCAGTTGTCAAGATAGCCTTAGGGAATAAGAGTCTGCAGCATGGAATCCTGCTGCACAGCTGGGACGCCCATGCCCCATGTCTTCCTGATCTCAAATCCCTGGGCCTGTCCCACAACACAGGTAGCCACGCTGAGGTCATTTGCAATTGCTCTCTTAGGAGCTCCAGGGAGGGGTGCATGAGCTAGATAGGAAGGGACGGGTTGCGTGGAGGCCGAGAAATTTATGGACATTCTACTTTAAGTTCAGTATTAGACTCGTCCAGCAATCCCAGGCCCCTGTGAAGAAGAGCTGAAATTTGCATTACTTCAGTTACTGTAAAAAAACAAAGTTTACAGCTTAATGTCTTAGAAAGCCCCACAATAGAATAAAAACTGAGCCTAAGCAAAGGGCTGGAAACCCCAATTAGAATGAGAAGAGAGGGATCCCTGGGTGGTGCAGTGGTTTGGCGCCTGCCTTTGGCCCAGGGCGCGATCCTGGAGACCCGGGATCGAATCCCACGTCGGGCTCCCGGTGCATGGAGCCTGCTTCTCCCTCTGCCTATGTCTCTGCCTCTCTCTCTCTCTCTCTGTGACTATCATAAATAAATAAAAATTAAAAAAAAAAAGATTTAGAATGAGAAGAGAGCTCAATGCCCTTGAAGGCCGCATATCAAAATGTAAACAGAACTTGAGGAATTCCTCCAGCCCTTCTGGAGGTCCCCAAGACCAGCCCTTAAATCTAATCTAAAACCCTCCTCAGGGTCCAAGTCCCTGTTCCACTGTGTGACCTATACTTGAACCCATGCTCGAGTTTGTAAAACAACCCTCGTGTGTTTGCATCGGTGTCGGCTCCTTAGTGGTTTCTCGGATTCGCCATCTTGGGCACAACACCCCCATGATCCCTCCCCACCTGGAATGACCCCCTGTCCCCTCCCACCCATGCTGACCCTCAGTAACCTCCCCGCCCACAACAGCTGGGCACAGGCCCTCACACAGTTCCACAGGCACGGTGGGCACTCCCGCCGTCCCCAGCCTCCCAGCGGAAGGAAGGAGGTTTTGGCAGGACACACTCCCATGGTGGCCCCAGGGCTCCCTGCCCAGGAGAGCACCTGGTGACAGGTCGGGGTCTGTGTCCCTGACGCCAGCTCCTCCTCCCGGTTTTCCCACAGTAAATGAAGGAGGAGGCCGTGGTCTCCTCCAGGGACATCACGCAGGTGGACCTGGATGTCAACAGGACGTTCAGCATTCACATCATATTTTGGGACTACTACGGGGTAGGGTGAAGTTGAGGGGCCAGCGGGGATCAGGACCCAGGGGAGAACCGGGGCATTCCGGGTAGGGAAAACGGGACTTCTGAGGCGGGGGGCAGAACAGAACAGTCAATCTCATTTACAATTGCACCCAAAAGCATAAGATACCTAGGAATAAACCTAACCAAGGAGGTAAAGATAGAAACCATAAACACTATAGAACGCTTCTGAAAGAAATTGAGGAAGACACAAAGAGTTGGAAATATATACCATGCTCATGGATTGGCAGAATTAATATTGTGAAAATGTCGTGTTACCCAGGGCAATGTACACGTTTAATGCAATCCCTGTCAAAATACCATGGACTTTTTCGGAGAGTTAGAACAAATTATTTCAAGATTTGTGTGGAATCAGAAAAGACCCCGAATAGCCAGGGGAATTTCAAATAAGAAAACCATATCTGGGGGCATCACAATGCCAGATTTCAGGTTGTACTACAAAACTGTGGTCATCAGGGCAGTGTGGAACTGACACAAAAACAGACACATAGATCAATGGAACAGAATAGAGAACCCAGAAGTGGACCTTGAACTTTATGGTCAACTAATATTTGATAAAAGAGGAAAGACTATGCATTGGAAGAAAGACAATCTCTTCAATAGATGGTGGTAGGAAAATTGGACATCCACATGCAGAAGAATGAAACTAGACCACTCTCTTTCATCATACACAAAGATAAACTCAAAATGGATGAAAGATCTAAATGTGAGACAAGAGTCCATCAAAATCCTAGAGGAGAACACAGGCAACACCCTTTTTGAACTCGGCCTCAGTAAATTCTTGCAAGATTCATCCACAAAAGCAAAAGAAACAAAAGCAAAAATGAACTATTGTTACTTCATCAAGATAAGAAGCTTTTGCACAGCATAAATAAAGTCAACAAAACTAAAAGACAACCTACAGAATGGGAGAAGATATTTGCAAATGACGTATCAGATAAAGGGCTAGTTTCCTAGATCTATAAAAAATTCATAAAATCAACACCAAAAAAACAAACAATCCAATCATGAAATGGGCAAAAGACATGAACAGAAATCTCACAGACGAAGACATAGACATGGCCAACATGCACATGAGAAAATGCTGTGCATCACTTGCCTCAGGGAAATACAAATCAAATCTACAATGAGATACCACCTCACACCAGTGAGCATGGGGAAAATGAACAAGGCAGGAAACCACAAATGTTGCAGAGGATGCGGAGAAAAGGGAACCTTCTTACAATGTAGGTAGGAATGTGATCTGGTGCAGCCACTCTGGAAAACTGTGTGAAGGTTCCTCAAAGAGTTAAAAATAGACCTGCCCTATGACCCAGCAATTGCACTCTTGGGGATTTACCCAAAATATTCATGGCCCACAAATCAGCCCTCAACAGGTATAACAGGTACAAGAAGGTTGATATCACACCCTGTACATTTTCAGACCATGACTCTATGAAACTCGAAGTCGACAGTAAGAAAAAAAATTGGACAGACCAAAAATACGTGGAGATTATGAACATCCTACTAGAGAATGAATGGAGCAACCAGGAAATTAAAGATCAAATTTAAAACAAATGAAAATGAAAACATGTTTCTCCAAACCTTGGGATGTTGCAAAGGCAATCCTAATAGGGAAGTACATAGCAATACAGGCCTATCTCAAGAAACTAGAAGCCTCCAATACACAACCTAACCCTACGCCCAATAGGCTGGAAAAGGAATAGCAACCAAAGCCTAAAGCCTACAGAAGAAGGGAAAAAATAAAGATGAGAGAAGAAATAAACAATGCAGAAAAAAACAAAACAGTAGAATGGAATAATGAAACTAAGAGCTGGTTCTTCAAAATAGTTAATAAAATGGATCAAGCCTTAGCCAGCCTTATCAACGAGAAAAGAGAAAAGACCTAAATAAATAAAATCACAAATGAGAGAAGAGAGATCACAATCAACACCAGAAAAATTAGACAATTATAAGGGAATACTATGAAAGATGATATGCTAACAAACTGGGAGTCCTGGAAGAAATGGACAAATCCCTAGAAATGTGCAAACGAGCAAAACTGAAATAGGAAAAAATAGAAAATATGAACACACCCATAACTAGCAAATAAATTGAATCAGCAAGGCACCTGGGTGCCTCAGTGTTTGAGCATCTGCTTTGGCTCATGTCAAGATCCTGGGGGAATCACGTCCCACATCAGGCTCCCCACATGGTGCCTCATTTTCCCTCTGCCGATAACTCTGACTCTCTGTGTCTCTCATGAATACATAAATAAAGGTGCAGCCACTGTGGAAAACAGTCTGGAGGGTCCTCGAGAAGTTAAAAATAGGGGATCCCTGGGTGCGCAGTGGTTTGGCGCCTGCCTTTCGCCCAGGGCATGATCCTGGAGACCCGGGATCGAATCCCACGTCGGGCTCCCGGGGCATGTAGCCTGCTTCTCCCTCTGCCTGTGTCTCTGCCTCTCCCTCTGTGACTATCATAAAAAAATTTTTTTTCAAGAAGAAGTTAAAAATAGAGCTACCCTACGATTCCAAAATTGCACAGCTAGGTGTTTACCCTGAGGATGCAAAAGTAGTTTAGTAGATTTGAAGAGGAACACGCAGCCAAGTGTTGGTAGAAGCATTATCAACAACAGCAAAACTGTGTATACACCCCAGATGTCCATCGACAGATGAATGGGCAGAGACTATGTGGTAAATATACACACTGCGACATCACTCGGTCATCAGGAAGGATGAAATGAAGCCATTTACAATGACGTGCGAGAAGTGGAAAAGACTTATGCTAAATGAACTCAGTCAGAGAAAGACAGATACCAAATACCATACAATTGCAGTCACATGTGAATTTTAAGAAACCGAACAAACTGGCAAAGGGGCAGAGGGGAGGATGAGAGAAGCAAACAAAAAAAAAACCACACTCTTAGTCACAGAGAATAAACTAATCAATAACAGAGGAAGGTGGGGGGGATGGGGAATCAGGGGATGGGGATAGTGGAAGTCACCTCTGACCAGTACCAGGCGTTGTATTCAAGGGTTGAATCACTATGTGGTAAACCTGAAACTATATCATACTGTGTTTACAAAGAGGAATTCAAGTAAAACTTTAAAATAATAATTGGTAGTATAGAGGAAACATGTGCGCATAAGAGATAAAATCAGAAAGGCAACTGAAAATCCAAACAGTCTTTAGAGCCACAAATCCCCTCCTTAGCTCAGCTCAGGAGAAGCCTGCCATGCCTATTCTCACCACAGCAGAAGCCTGGATTTTGATTCTCTAGGGAGGCCACTGACTTGGTGGAGTCAGGCTATCTTTGAACCTGAAACCTAAATAGAGGGCATAAAACTAAACTACCCAAGATGCTAGGAGTCCCAGTGCAGGCACATGCCAAGACACAAACTCTAACCATACACAGACATAACCCTAACCATACACTTAAGCCTAATGTTAAGGTAATCCTTAAACAAGAACTATCACTAATCAACAACCAAACACAAACCCCAAGACCGAAACACATTGACTGAACCTTCCTGCCAGCCCTCACCCTAACTCTTAAACCTATTCTAAACCCTTAACCCTGACCCTTACCTTAAATCTAACCCTAACCATAACCTCTAACCCTAACCTTATCTTAATGTACTCAATTCCTAATCCTAACCTTAACCTGTACACTAACCCTAACCCTCTAATACTAATCCTATCTCATACCCCAAACTCTACACTAAACTATACTCTAAAACTAATCCCTAACCCACTGCCTAACCCTCTCTTACCCTTTTCCAAAACCGTACCCTGACCCTGACCTGCCTCTAACCCTAACCCCTAAACAAACACTAAACCTAACCCTAGCCCTAACCCCTATCCTAAACCTAACCCTCACCCTAACCCTAAACCTAGCCCTAACTTTAACTCTAACCCCTAACCCTAAACACTAACCCTAACTCACACACTAACTTGTAACCCTAACTGCAAATCTAGCCCAACCAAACTCTAACCATAACCCAAACCCCAACTCCTAATCTCCTGCCCTAATCCCTAAAGTCTAAACCCTAACCCTAACTCTAACTCCTGTCCCTAACCCAAACCCCCATCGTAACTCCTAACCACTTACCCTTACCCTTATCCCTCACCCTAACCTCTAATCCATAACCATAAGCATAATGACTAACCCCTAACATGACTAACTCCTAGGCCTAACCACAAACTGCCTCCCCTCCCCTGACCATTCATTCTCCCCATTCACTTACCCTATGGTTTTGAGGAGTCCCTTCTGACATGGACGAGGCCCACAATGGCGCCTCCAGTGTCCTCCGGGGGGTCCTGAGGACGCCGGGCTCCTGTGAGTGTGGACGTGGCTCCACGTGTTCCAGAGTCATAGTCAGCGGGTCCTGAGTACGCCAGGTCTCCTGTCACTGTGGAGTATTCCTCACATCCTCTGGAAGCCTCACAGCAGGTTCTCAGGAGGCCGGGGGCTCCTGTCAGCCTGGACATGACCCCATGTCCCCTGAAAACTCACTGCAGGTCCTGAGGAGGCTGTGGGTTCCTGTCTGCCTAGACACAGCCCCATGTGTCCCGAAGCCAAAGTGCAGGTCCTGAGGAGGATGGGGGTCCTCTCAGTCTTGACGTGGCCCCAGAATTTCCTCAGCCTCACCATAAGACCTGAGGAGGCTGGGGGCTCCTGTCAGAATGGACGTGGCCCCAAATCATCCCAATCATTCACAGTGGGTCCTGAGGAGGCCAGAGACTCCTGTCAGTGTGGATTCGGCATCCACATTTTTCGTAGGCCTCACCACAGGCTCTGACAAGGCTGGGGTCTTCTGTCCGCATGGACGCATCCCGATATTTCCCGATGTCTACACCGGGGGTCCTGAGGTCATCAGCGTCTTGTTGTGTGGACATGGCCCCACGTCCTCCTGAAGCGTCACCGCAGGTTCTAAGGTGGCCGGGGTTCCTGTCACTGTGGATGTGGCCCCCAGCTTCCAGAAGACTCAACTTATGTACTGAGGGGCCCATTAGCTCCTGCCAGAGTGGTCGCGGCGCCACATGTTTCAGAAGCCTCCCGGCGTGTCCTGAGGTGGCCCAGGGGCTCCTGTCAGCGTGGATGCAGGCCCACATCTTATTGAAGCCTCCCCGCGGGTCCTGAGGCAGCCCAGGGGCTCCTCTCAGGGTGGGTGCGGGTCAACTATTTCCTGAAGCCTCCTGGGAGGTCCTGAAGCGGTCCAGGGGCTCCTGTCAGGGTGGATGTGGACCCACATCTTCCTGAAGCTTCACCGTGTGTCGTGAGGAGACTGGGACTCCTGTCAGCATGAACGCTGAGCAATATCCCCCTGAAGACTCCCCACAGGCTCTGAGGAGGCTGTGGCTCATCAGCGTGGATGTGTCCCCCCATCTTCCTCAGGCCTCCCCAGCACAGGCTGGCTCCTGTTACTGGAGGCAGAGGAGGCCTACTGCGCATGAGTGTCCCCTGTGCAGTGCCTGGGCTCGGGCGCCCCTTGCGGGATGCTCAGACGCTACAGAAGGCTGTGCAGGAGGCACCTGCCCATCACTGGGCCCACCTCTGCCTCCTTCCAGGCTCCAGCTGGGGCCTGTTAGCTTCGGAAACATCTCACTGAAAAGGAGCCCAACACCCGGTTTCCTCAAAAATACTTAAGGAGAAGGAATTGGAGCACAAAGGACACGAAATGAAATGTGGACCAGACTTTTACCACATCCTGTAAAACTCACTCAACCCTCTTCCACTGTGGGCGGGACAGCGGGCTGGTGCAGCCGCCCTGGAAACAGTGTGGAGGCCCCTCAGGAAGTTACAAATAGAGCCGCTCTGCGACCAGCAGGTGTACGGCCTGGAGCTCACTCTGAAGATACAGATGCAGTGAGACTTGGGACACCAGCACACCAATGTCCACAGCAGACGTGTCCACAGTAGTCACATTCTGGGAGGAGCCTCGGTGCCCTCTGACTGATGATGGATAAAGAGGATAGGAAATAGATGATGGTCATAGAGAGAGGAATGGTACTCAGCTATCAAAGAGAAGGAAATCTTGCCATTTGCAATGACGTGGATAGAAGGAGAGGGATCATCTTAAGTGAAATAGGTCAGTCGGAAAAGAGAATGTACGTGTGGTGTCATTCATAGGTGGAATTAAAGAAGCAAAGCAGATGAACATCTGTGAAGGGAAGGAAAAACAAATACGATGAAAACAGATGCAGGGAATACAGACTCTTATATATAGGAAACAAACTGAGTGTTGCTGCAAGGGAGGGGACGGGGGAGGGGATAACAGGGGACCAGCATGAAGGAGGGCACGTGATGTCACGAGGTCTGTTGTTAGCTCCAACTGGTGAATCCCTGAAGTCATCCTCTGAAAGTATAATACACTATACGTTAATTAATTGGCTTTAAATTAAATTAAGTTAAAAAATCAGTTGTATCAGAGCACGTTTCCTACTGGACTTTCTGTTCTGCTCCTTCAGCTTATGCTGGGACCACCCTCGTGGGTCTGGTTTGTTTAAGTAGGCATCAGGCCTCGTCCATGGACCAGCCCTGGGCTATAACTCACAGCCCCGAGATCAGGACCGGAGGTGAGGTCAAGAGTCAGATGCTTAACCAACAGAGCCAGGCGGAGTCCCGAAGACAACACTGCTTTATCCTTTGTCTCTGTGACATCGTTTTATTATTTTTTTAAAATATTTTTTTAATTTTTTAATTTACTTATGATAGAGAGAGAGGCAGAGACACAGGCAGAGGGAGAAGCAAGCTCCATGCACTGGGAGCCCGACGTGGAATTCGATCCTGGGTCTCCAGGTTCGCGCCCTGGGCTAAAGGCAGGCGCCAAACAGCTGCACCACCCAGGGATCCCTGTGACATCGTTTGAAATAGGAAAGTGCTGCGTCCCACTCTGTCCTGCTTCTCCAATACTGATTTGCTCTCCGGGGTCATTTGTGGGGGCTGTTGGATGTTTTGGGTTTTTTTTTTCCTATGTATAGGATCTGCCACCATGACTTGACAGGAATGACATTGAAATTGAGGGTGGCTTCAGAAACTGCAGATATTTTCACAAGATGAGGCTCCAAACCAATGAGCCCAGGACGGCCTCCCAGAGCCTAGTGTGGCTCAGTGCACAAGTCTTGTGCTCCTTTGGTACAGTCTCATTATTTATTCTCTGTGATGCTCCTGAGAAGGGATTCACGTCCATCATTTCCTTCCTGATTGCTTATTGTCTGGACACAGCAAGCCCCACAATAGAATAAAAACTGAGCCCAGGCCAAGGGCAGGAAGCCCCTTTGGAAAAGATCCACTGCCCTTGAAGGCCCCATATCAAAATGTAAACAGAACTTGAGGAATTGCTCAAGCCCTTCTGGAGGTCCCTGAGACCAGCCCTTAAAACTAAGCAAAAACCCACCTCGGGGTCCAATTCCTTGCTCCGTTGTGTCAGGTATACTTGGACAAAAGATTGAGCTTGTAAATAGTCCCTCGTGTGTTTGCATCGGAATCGGCTTCTCAGTGGTTTCTCAGATTCGCAATCTTGGGCATAACAGTCTGAGATAAAAAAACAAAACCAAAAAAGCTCGGACGCAGGCAGAGAGAAAGCATGGTTCTGAGAGAAGCGGTGGAGACCCGGGGGCTTGGGGAATCTTCTGTGGAGGACATGCAGACTGGAGGGCGGATGCTCAGCCTCAGAGCCAGAGGACCCAGAGACCCCACCCGCATCCCACCCATCAGCGTCCAGTCTCAGGGAGCAGCACAACACTGCCCACTGGAGGCCAGAAGTGCTGACACCCACCCCGCCTCTGACCCCGCAGGTGCATCTCCCAGGCAGATGTGCACCTGACAATCAGTGCCATGGCCAATCCCCAACCCCGCACAGACCACTCGCTGCCACCAAGGTGTCGGACCACAGAGGCTGCAGAGATTCAGCTCTGCCTGGAAAGTATGGTCTAGCTTCCTTTGTACTTTGTGCTTTATTTTCATTTATTTTCTTTGATTCTATTTTATAAATTGCCTTATTTTATTTTTATGTATGTACCTTATATATTTCTTATTTTTAGATTCATGGTACTTTAATTGTGTTTCTTATTTTGGGATTTAGAATCTTTTAACAACCAGGCCAAAATAATCTGGTGGTTTTTTTGGGAGGGCAGTTTTTATTGTTTTTCTTTTTCTTCCTTCTTTCTTTTCTTGGAAAAAATAAAGAGATGGAGAAATTCGCCTCCATAAAATAACATGAGGTAGTACTCACAGCCAGGAAGTCCATCAATACAAATATATGATGTCTAACTACAGTTTAAAACAATGATTATAAAGATAGCATCTGGGCTGGAAAAAGAGCACAGAAGAAAACTAGAGAATCCCTTACTGTAGGAATAAAAGAACTAAAATCTAGTCAGGCCAACGTTAAAAATGCTATAACTGAGATGCAGTCCCAAGTGGAAGCCTTAAAACAAGGAAGGTTATGGACCACAAACACAGACTTGGAAACTCAGCCACTTATTAAAACAATAGCAATCATATCATGGGAGACTCAGAAGATGAAGAGAGTGAAAAGGCGGGCCTTGCTCAGCCATTAGAAATGACAAATAACCACCATATCCTTCAACGTGGATGGAACTGGAAGGTATTATGCTGAGTGAAGTAAGTTAATCAGAGAAGAACAAATATTGTATGTTCTCACTCACTTGGGGGATATAGATAATAGTGAAAGGGAATATAAGGGAAGGGAGATGAAATGTGTGGGAAATATCAGAAAGGGAGACAGAACATAAAGACTCCTAAATCTGGGAAACGAACTAGGGGTGATGGAAGGGGAGGAGGGCGGGGGTGGGGGTGAATGTGTGATGGGCACTGAGGGGGGCACTTGACGGGATGAGCACTGGGAGTTATTCTGTATGTTGGCAAATTGAACACCAATAAAAAGTAAATTTATTATTAAGAAAAAAAAGAAAAAGAAGGGAAAGAAAGAAAGAAAGAAAGAGAGAAAGAAAGAAAGAAAGAAAGAAAGAAAGAAAGAAAGAAAGAAAGAAAGAAAGAAAGACAGGCACCTGGGTGGCTCAGTCTGTTAAGCTTCTGCCTTAGAGTCGGATCATGATCCAGGTCCAAGGAAGGCTCCCTGTTCAGCAGGGAACCTGCTTCTCCCTTGCCCTCTGCCCATTTAGCACATGTTTTTCACTCCTCTCTTTCTCAAATAAATAAATAGCATCTTTGAAAAAGAAACAAACAAACCCAGAGGGATGAGAAAACTCCCATGTAGAAGATTTTCAAACAATTTTTGCAGACATTCCACCGTCAAGTTCATGAGCATGCTTCCCACTCTTATGTGTGGAATACACATAGTAACTTCCTTCTACAAAATATAATATGAAAAACTTAAAATAATAATGATAATATCTTTTGCCCATTTCATGATTGGATTGTTTGTTTCTTTGGTGTTGAGTTTAATAAGTTCTTTATAGATCTTGGAAACTAGCCCTTTATCTGATATGTCATTTGCAAATATCTTCTCCCATTCTGTAGGTTGTCTTTGAGTTTTGTTGACTGTATCCTTTGCTGTGCAAAAGCTTCTTATCTTGATGAAGTCCCAATAGTTCATTTTTGCTTTTGTTTCTTTTGCCTTTGTGGATGTATCTTGCAAGAAGTTACTATGGCCGAGTTCAAAAAGGGTGTTGCCTGTGTTCTTCTCTAGGATTTTGATGGAATCTTGTCTCACATTTAGATCTTTCATCCATTTTGAGTTTATCTTTGTGTATGGTGAAAGAGAGTGGTCTAGTTTCATTCTTCTGCATGTGGATGTCCAATTTTCCCAGCACCATTTATTGAAGAGACTGTCTTTCTTCCAATGGATAGTCTTTCCTCCTTTATCGAATATTAGTTGCCCATAAAGTTCAGGGTCCACTTCTGGATTCTCTATTCTGTTCCACTGATCTATGTGTCTGTTTTTGTGCCAGTACCACACTGTCTTGATGACCACAGCTTTGTAGTACAACCTGAAATCTGGCATTGTGATGCCCCCAGATATGGTTTTCTTTTTTAAAATTCCCCTGGCTATTCGGGGTCTTTTCTGATTCCACACAAATCTTAAAATAATTTGTTCTAACTCTCTGAAGAAAGTCCATGGTATTTTGATAGGGATTGCATTAAACGTGTATATTGCCCTGGGTAACATTGACATTTTCACAAATTAATTCTGCCAATCCATGAGCATGGAATATTTTTCCATCTCTTTGTGTCTTCCTCAATTTCTTTCAGAAGTGTTCTATAGTTTTGAGGGTATAGATCCTTTACATCTTTGGTGAGGTTTATTCCTAGGTATCTTATGCTTTTGGGTGCAATTGTAAATGGGATTGACTCCTTAATTTCTCTTTCTTCAGTCTCATTGTTAGTGTATAGAAATGCCACTGACTTCTGGGCATTGATTTTGTATCCTGCCACGCTACCGAATTGCTGTATGAGTTCTAGCAATCTTGGGGTGGAGACTTTTGGGTTTTCTATGTAAGACATGAACAGAAATCTCACAGAGGAAGACATAGACATGGCCAACATGCATATGAGAAAATGCTCTGCATCACTTGCCATCAGGGAAATACAAATCAAAACTACAATGAGATACCACCTCACACCAGTGAGAATGGGGAAAATTAACAAGGCAGGAAACAACAAATGTTGGAGAGGATGCGGAGAAAAGGGAACCCTCTTACACTGTTGGTGGGAATGTGAACTGGTGCAGCCACTCTGGAAAACTGTGTGGAGGTTCCTCAAACAGTTAAAAATAGACCTGCCCTACGACCCAGCAATTGCACTGTTGGGGATTTACCCCAAAGATACAAATGCAATGAAACGCCGGGACACCTGCACCCCGATGTTTCTAGCAGCAATGGCCACGATAGCCAAACTGTGGAAGGAGCCTCGGTGTCCAACGAAAGATGAATGGATAAAGAAGATGTGGTTTATGTATACAATGGAATATTACTCAGCTATTAGAAATGACAAATACCCACCATTTGCTTCAACGTGGATGGAACTGGAGGGTATTATGCTGAGTGAAGTAAGTCAGTCGGAGAAGGACAAACATTATATGTTCTCATTCATTTGGGGAATATAAATAATAGTGAAAGGGAAAATAAGGGAAGGGAGAAGAAATGTGTGGGAAATATCAGAAAGGGAGACAGAACGTAAAGACTGCTAACTCTGGGAAACGAACTAGGGGTGGTAGAAGGGGAGGAGGGCGGGGGGTGGGAGTGAATGGGTGACGGGCACTGGGTATTATTCTGTATGTTAGTAAATTGAACACCAATAAAAAAAATAAATAAAAAAAAAAAAAAAAAAAAAAGAAGAGAAAAAAAAAAAAATAATGATAATATAATAATAATAATATTAGTAGTAATAATGATAATAAAGAATCACTTTACTATGGAGAAACCTGACAAACACTACCTCAGCAAGATGATCAGATCGATACCAAGACTGATAAATCATGTTGATAGTATCTAACCTTTATATGATGTAATAAAAATAGCAGTATATCTCTGTATATAATCCACAAAAACAGTTCAATCATGAGATAAACAACAGACATGTCCCAACTGAGGGAAATTTTACAAAATACTCTACTTCTCAAAGTGTTCCAGTTCAACAACAACAAGGAAAGGCTGAAAGACTGTCACAATCCAGAGGAGCTTAAGAAAACATGAGGACAAATGGAGTGTGATATGAGGAATGGAGACTTAGCAAAAACTAAGGAAATCTGAATAAAGTATGGTCTTTGGTTATTGGAAAAATTTTAATATTGATTCATTAGCTAATATTTGTACCGTACTGATATAAGATATCAATAATTGGAGAAATTGAGTGCAAGTGCATGAGAATTCTCTGTACTATATTCTCAATTTCCTTATAAAACTTTGTTTTCTTTCTAAGAAATAAGATTTAATTTGAAAATTGACTTAAATGAATCAGGCTCCCGTGTGAAGACATTTTAAGAATCGTTGAATTAACTTTTGCCTTATTCTTAAAGAGTTCCTTCGATGGGAACAAAGTAAGAATTTTATATCAGAAGGAAAGAAAGACACTTATGAACATGTTTAATGCCTCCTCAACCTGAAGCAGGAAAGGATAACAAATAGCAAAAATCAGATAAAAATACTTCTATTATAATAGACACCATATTGCAAGTGCACTTAAAATTAGCAATGTATAACATTTATTTCCTTGACATTTGTCTTCCAAAGAGTTCACAGTGTTTCAGTGTCAGTTGAAACAGGGGAAGAATCTCAGGGAAGAATCCTTCACATAATAATAGGACGATTGAGGGATCCCTGGGTGGCGCAGCAGTTTGGCGCCTGCCTTTGGCCCAGGGCGCGATCCTGGAGACCCGGGATCGAATCCCACATCGGGCTCCCGGTGCGTGGAGTCTGCTTCTCCCTCTGCCTGTGTCTCTGCCTCTCTCTCTCTCTGTCACTGTGTGCCTATCATAAATAAATAAAAAAATAAAATAAAATAAAATAAAAATAGGACCATTGGTACTAATGTCTCTCAATTATTTCCAAATCCATACAGATGCATTTCCTGATGAGTGACTGAGCTGTGAAGAAAGAGATGAGAAACCCTCATCCCTCTGAATTACTTGTGTCAGAATATTTTAACCATAGTACTACGGATAGTAAATTATCTTTATTAACAGGATAGGTCTCAGATTGGAATCTGAGCAATCAGATGGGCAGAGAAAAAATGCTTAACTTGCTCAACTTCTAAAGACAAAGGAGAACTTTTCTATGTACAAAGTCAGTTGTCTAGATAGCCTTAGGGAAAAAGAGTCTGCAGCATGGAATCCTGCTGCACAGCCGGGACGCCCGTGCCCCAGGTTGTCCTGATCCCAAATACCTGGGCCTGTCCCCCAACACAGGCTGCCACACTGAGGTCATTTGCAATTTCTCTCTTAGGAGCTCCAGAGAGAGCGGCATGAGCTAGATAGGACGGGACAGGATGTGTGGAGACCGAGAACATTACGGCCATTCTACTTTAAGTTCAGTATTAGCACAGGTCCAGCAGTCCCAGGCCCCTGTGAAGAAGAGCTGAAATTTGCATTATTTCAGTTACTGGAAAAAAACAAAAGTTTACAGCTAATGTCTTAGAAAGCCCCACAATAGAATAAAAACTGAGCCTAAGCCAAGGGCTGGAAGCCCCAATTATAATGAGAAGAGAGCACAATGCCCTTGAAGGACCCATATCAAAATGTAAAGAGAACTTGAGGAATTGCTCCAGCCCTTCTGGAGGTCCCCGAGACAAGCCCTTAAAACTAAGCTAAAACCTTCCTTGGGGTCTAAGCCCCTGCTCCACTGTGTGGGGTATACCTGGACCCACGCTCAAGTTTTGAAATCAACACTCATGTCTTTGCATCGGTGTCTGCGCCTTAGTGGTTTCTCGGATTCGCAATCTTTGGCAAAACACCTGCATGACCCCTCCCTACCTGGACTGACCTCTGTCCCCTCCCACCCAGGCTGACCCTCAGTAACCTCCCCACTGACAACAGCTGGGCACAGGCCCTCACACAGTTCCACGGGCACGGTGGGCACTCCAGCTGTCCCCAGCCTCCCAGGGGAAGGAAGGAGGGTTTGGCAGGACACACTCCCATGGTGACCCCAGGGCTCTCTGTCCAGGAGAGCACCTGGTGACAGGTCGGGGTCTGTGTCCCTGACGCCAGCTCCTCCTCCCGGTTTTCCCACAGGAAATGAAGGAGGAGGCCCTGGTCTCCTCCAGGGACATCACACAGGTGAACCTGGACGTCAACAGGACGCTCAGCAGTCACATCATATTTTGGGACTACTATGGGGTAGGGTGAGGTTGAGGGGCCAGGGGGGATCAGGACCCAGGGGAGGACCGGGGGATTCTGGGTAGGGAAAATGGGGCTTCTGAGGCAGGGGGCAAAACAGCAGCCAACAACACACCGCTCCATGGTAGGGTGTTGGGGATGACCTCTATGCCCACACCCCCGGGGCCTCGGGGATGAGGAGACAACTAGGATGGGTCCTCCAGGGCTTGCCATGGGAGCTCTACACCAAAGGGCAGAGGGACTGCCCCCTGAGAAGCAGAGGATGGGATGGGGGACATGAGAGGCATGAACCGGACCTGGGGGCCAGGCAGCATGGCCGTGGAGCAGGGATTTGGACCCTGAGACTAAGAAGCATAGCAGCTTTAAAGGGGCCAGTGGCCCATGGGATACACAGAAAGTTGCACAGTCGTGTCGGTCCACACGCAGGTGGCCGATTGAATTACACCTTACCCTATAGGATCCACTTGACCTGGCCTATTACTATGGTCAGAATCGGCGTGCAGTTTTGGCGGGCACAAAGCAGGGTTATATTGTTATGAGCCGATTTCCGATTAGGGTGTGCCCAGCAGCTTGACTGGGTTGGGGCAGTGTCTTAAGACATAAGCACGTTATGTGGGGGTCATAGGGGAGGTGGCAGGTGTATCACAAAATGGAATCAGTCCTGCTCTGCTTGTCCTTGGGTAGGGGCTTTTTGTTAAATTTCCTGGGTCCCACACTTGCAGCTCATGCACCTGGGCCACCCTCACCAGGTGGACTCAGGGTGCACACCTTGTGGTGCTGGATCTCACACCAGCGTGTAGATGGCACCCTCCTCGCCCTAGTGAGTAGGGGCTGGGTGAGCATGGGGCTTGGCATGAATGCCAGCCAGCATAGGGGACCGAGGAACCCCAGCCCCATCACCACCCCTACTCCCACACACAGACTGCCCCATGGCTCCCCGTAATGGGCACCCGGCGCCTCTGAAGATCCCCCCCAGGGCGGCCCCGAGGTCCAGCTCCCTGCTGGAGAGGCAGTGGGGAGAAGAGAAGCAGCTGGCGCTCAGCGGGAACCACTGCCTGACATGGGAATGTGGCCAAGCCAGACCTTCCAGCTCAGCTGACCTTCCAGCGGAAAGTCACTGCATGAGTCAGCCCCGGGTCGGCCAGGAGAGTCCAGCAAGCTGCCCAGCGCCAGCACCAGAAATGATGTTGTGCCAACCATGTCGGTGTTTGGGTTACCCAGCCAGAGGATCCGATAGCTGCACGTGATAGCTGCATGTGATAGACACACACACACACACCCTGAAACCAACAAAAGTCGGAATCCCTCAATGTTGTCAAACAGCAGTCGAATGGTTACATACACGACGCTGTGGTCCCAAATAGGATACATGGAAGACGCTATAAATCACGACTACAGAGGTGCTGGAGGCACAGAGATGTGCCTGTTGGGTTCCAACAAGGAGAGCAAAGGGGCAGGAAGCATACTTCAATGGGGGGGCCCCTCTTAGGAAAGGACACCAGGTCCCTGTGAAGGCTACGGATTGTGAAATCTTTCCTCCTCTCTTTCAGCTTCTGGATTTCCTCCTCCTTTGTTCTTCCTAATTCTAGTTTACCTCCACCCTGCATCCAAACCAATGACCAAAGAGGCTTCTTTATGATATCCGGTCCTAAAAGGAGGCTGAGCTCTGGCTACCGGGTTCAGAAACGATCATTTTCTAGGTGTATGCTGATCCCCCGAACTCATGCCTTCATGACTCTTCTCTCCCTGCAGAACGAGGGGAACCACAGGTCTTACAACGAAAGACGCCCACTTCCACTCGGGCAGGACTGTCCCTTGTGGAGGACGTCATCTGGGCCATGTAGTGGAAGTGGGGTGATCAAGAATAGGTCGCAGGTGAGACATAAGCAAGCACTTACCTTTGATATCATGCTTTATTTTTTCATCCATTTATTATTTGTTAACTATTTTTTTAAATTTATTTATGTATGGTAGTCACAGAGAGAGAGAGAGAGAGAGTCAGAGACACAGGCAGAGGGAGAAGCAGGCTCCCTGCACTGGGAGCCCGATGTGGGATTCGATTCCGGGTCTCCAGGATCGCGCCCTGGACCAAAGGCAGGCACTAAACCGCTGCGCCACCCAGGGATCCCCTAACTATTTTAATTTTATGTCCTGTCTATACCCAACATGGTGTTCAAACTCATAACCCTGAGTTCAAGATACCCCAACCAGGACAGCCAGGCACCCCAGTCCCATGTTTTATAACTCTTTGCTTCATTGCCTATCTCTGCATTGAACTGGAACATTGAGACCATGACGGGGAGCTTTAGTAACCTCCAAATCCTAGAACGTTCTCACTGTATCCCAATCCTAGATTGACATTTACCATTGAATAGCACTTTAAATAGTCAGTAAAATAACTACTACAGAAAAGGAAATTATCAAATTTTCACGTATGTGGTCCCTGCTCCCTGGGCTCCCAGGGAAGCTATGGTTTCTTTCACATTGATCAAGGTCCAAATGACTCCACCACACCTCAAAGCGTGGGCTTTTCTGCCCTGACACATGCAACACCCCTGCTTCAATTAACATGTATCAATCAATCAAAGGAGCCTAACTGGCTCGGTGTGGTTTGTAAGAACATGGGACTCTTGTTCTTGGGGTAGCATGTTCAAGCCCAATGTTGACTGTAGAGATTACAGAAAAATAAAATCTTTAAAAAAATCAATCAGTTTATCTTGGGGAGACATAGCCCCTGATCCCACAAAGGCAGGGTCCAGCTGATGGTTCTACGCACAATATTATGCAGCAGAGCACAAAATGTGAACTTTCAGAAGTCTCCTAGAGTGGGGGACACACCAGCCTTAAGGTGTTCAGGTGGAGAAGTCAGGGGCAGTCCCTGGAGCGACAGGGTGGGCTCAGGATCCCACGGGTCCCAAGGATGGTGGCACCAACTGTTCCCAGGCACAGGAGCGGGAACGCGGCTGAGAGCAGCAGGACTTGGGCCAGCTGTCTGCCCTGTGTGGCCATGAGCTGCAAACCCCTGTGCAGTCACGGGGCTGCATTCCTGGGACAGACCAGCAAAGGCCAGGAGTGGGAGGACACCTTCCCGGGCAGGAAGAGCACAGGTCTCCACCAGGGCAGCCCCTAAAATTTGGAGTTTTAAACTTCAGTATCTTGTCTGTGTGGAGGCTGACAAAATTGAGGTGGTTCCACTTTAAGTTCACTGTTAGCACAAGTACTGCCATCCCAGGCCCCTGTGAATAAGAGCTAAAATTTGCATTATTTCAGTTACAGGAAAAAAAGAAAAAAACAGCTTACAACTTAAAGTCTAATAAAGCCCCATATTAGAATGAGAACAGAACTCAATGCCCTTGAAGGCCCCATATCAAAATGTAAACAGAACTTGAGGAATTGCTCCAGCCCTTCTGGAGGTCCCTGAGACCAGCCCTTAAAACTAAGCTAAAACCCACTTCGGGGTCCAAGTCCATGCTCCGCTGTATCGGGTGTACTTGGTCGCAAGCTCGAGTTTGGAAATCAACCATCGTGTGTTTGCATTGGTGTAGGCTCCTCAGTGGTTTCTCAGATTTGCTATCTTGGGCACAAAACCTCCATGTCCCCTCCCCACCTGGGCTGACCGCACATCCCCTCCACCCCAGGCTGACCCTCAGTCACCTCCCCACCCACAACAGCTTGGGACAGGCCCTCACACAGGTCCCATGGGCTCGGTGGGCACTCCCGCCATCCTCGGCCTCCCAGGGAAAGGCAGGAGGTTTCAGCAGACCAACTCCCATTGTGGCCCCAGGGCTCCCTGCCCAGCATGGCAGCTAGTGACAGGTTGGGGTCTGTGTCCCTGACGTGGGCTCCTGCTTCCCGGTTTTCCCACAGGAAATGAAGGAGGAGGCCCTGGTCTCCTCCAGGGACATCACGCAGGTAGACCTGGACGTCAACAAGACGTTCGGCAGCCACACTATGTTTTGGGCCTGCTAGGGGGTCGGGTGAGGCTGCTGGGCCAGGGGGCTTAGGGGCCCCAGGGGAGGCTTGGGGGCTTTGGGGTAGGGCAAACGGGGCTTCTGAAGCTGGGGGGAGCAACAGCAGCCAACAACACACTGCTCCATGATAGGGTGATGGGGATGACCCACATGCCCCCAAACCCGGGGCCTCAGAGATGAGGAGGCCAATTGGATGGGGCCTCCAGTGGTTGCCATGGGAGCTGAACCCCAAAGGGGAGAGGGATGGCACCCTGAGAAGCAGGGGATGGGGTGGGGGAAGAGGGGGGCAGGAACCAGACCTGGGGGCCTGAGGCATGGCCGCGGCTGGAGCAGGACACATATCAATCCCATGAGTGTTGGACGGGACAGAGTGACACCCACTCTCGGTGCTTTATATATTTCTAAATTCTATGCATTTCATTTGAGGCAATTTGCAATTTGAAAACATATATAGTATGATGACCCCCAGATAATGACCCCGGTCCAGCCAGGACCCTGCACTAACCACAAGGTGCCACAGGGGCAGGTGTCACAGCAAACCCCAGACTGGGGTCGCCTTTAACTGTAGACGTCTCCTTGTGCATCTTAGAGGAAGGGGATGCCCTGTGTCCACAGGCCCCCCATGCTATCCTTCTCATTCCCCACCCCCACATCATCCCCCTACTTCATCATCCCCAATGGCATTCCACATGACACCATCCCCCTCACAGCCACACAGCCCCACACAATCCTAACCCACACTACACCACAACACCATCCCCCCTGCACCATCCCCCACACTCCACCACCATCATACCCCTAGTCCCACACCATCTACCCCACACCATCGGCCCCCAGCAAACCCTGTGCAGGTGCCCCCTGTGGGACATGCTCAGCCTCCCTGGGGTTCTCTGGATACCCTGTTCCCATCAGAAGACCGGGTGTTCAACAGAGCACACAGGGGTTGCAGGGAGGAGGGAAGGCACGGAGTCTCCAACAGAGTGGGTGTAGGTGAGTGGTGCAAAGAACCCACTGTGCCCTGCCTCCGCCCACTCTCCCTCCTGGAGGGCAACACACCCTGCACAGGACAACAGCCCCTAACCCAGTGGGACCTGGGCTTCCCTGGCACCAGGATCTGTGGGGGCTGAGTTGATTTGGGTCCCCCCATGGCAACACAAGGACGAATGGATTCCAGCCCCCCATGGCCCTGTGCAGCCCTGGATTCTGGCCCTACACTGAGCGAGCCCTCTCACAGCTGGATGTGGCCTCCTGGGCCCTGGGCGTGACCCACAGATCCAGGTCGCAGACCTAGGGCAGCCCTGAGGATCCCGGTACACCCCAGGGTGGGGAGAGCAGGGGCAGGCCAGTGGGCCCCACCTGCACCCACACCAGGAGGCAGGTTCCTCCAGATACTGGGGCCCCAGGGGGCCCGAGGCCGTGGTCCAGCTGCCCTGTGGGAACCCAGCGCAGGAGCCCATGAGCTGCAGGTCCAGTTCAACTCTGCTGTCCTCAGAACCGTCTCTCAGGCTGAAACCTCAGGACACACGCCCCCACCCGGAGTCCACACATGCTCCAGGTGGGGGACTCCAGCACTCGACCCTCAACCCATGTGATTCTTGTCCTCCCGTAAAGGACAGAAAGATCTCCCTCCCCAGGTGAAGGCCCGCACCCACGGCTCTGAGCCCGTTTACTGTAGAATGTCAATAAAGTGTTGTGGTGTGAAAATGCACAGCCAGCCCTCTTCTGTGTCTCCCAGAACTCTTTTCACGGGGCATGGAGAGACCCACAGAGAGGAGGAGGAGGCATCACCCGGGCCCCAAACAGCCCCTGCAGGGGCACCACAAGGCACACACTGCTGATGTCCCCATGTGCCTTCTAGGGGCGGACAGACGCCAGGATCAGGACCCCACAGACTATACTGGGACTCATCCTGTGCCCCGTGGGCCAGAATGGACTAGGACAGAGTGACAGCCAGGGAACCTCAGGTCACCAGGTTCTGTGCAAATTGACCTGTGAGGTCTGTGCTCCCTCTGTCCAGGAGGCTGGGGCTGGCCTGGTTCTGGGACATGTACTACCCTCCCCGCATCTCCATGCCAGTGTGCCTGGGGCACAGAGGGCCTGTGGCGTGCTCAATGTGGCCCTGGAAGGGATATCAGGACAGTAGGCCCTTGTGTTGTGCCCAAGACTACGAATCTGAGAAACCACTTAGGAGCCAACACCGATGCAAACTCCCGAGGGTTTCTCTACAAGCTGGAGCTTGGGTCCAAGTGCACCTGACACAGCGGAGCAGGGACTTGGACCCCGAGACTAAGAGGCATAGCAGCTTTATAGGGTCAGTGGACTGTGGGATATGCAGAAATTTGCACAGTCATGTTGGTCCACACGCAGGTGGCTGAATTACACCTTACCCTATAGGATCCGCTTGACCTGGCCTATTACTTTGGTCAGAATCGGTGCGCAGTTTTGGGGGACACAAAGCAGGGTGACATTGTTATGAGCCGATTTCCGATTAGGGTGTGCCCAGCAGCTTGACTTGGGTGGGGCAGCGCCTTAAGATATAAGCTGGTCATTTGGGGGTCATAGGGGTTGTGGCAGGAATAGCACAAAATGGAATCAGTCCTGCTCTGCTTGTCCAGGGGTAGGAGATTTTTGTTAAATTTCCTGTGTCCCAACTTGCAGCTCACGCACCTGGGCAACGCTCACCAGGTAGACTCAGCGTGCACACCTTGTGGTGCTGGATCTATCACACCAGCCTGTGGAGGACACCCTCCTCGCCTCAGTGAGTAGGGGCTGGGTGAGCATGGGGCTCGGCCTGAAAGCCAGGCAGCACAGGGTCTGAGGAACCCCAGCCCCGTCCCAACCCCGACTTCCACACACAGGCAGCCTCAGGGCTCCCTGCCATGGGCACCGGGCTCCTCAGGAGCTCCCGCCAGGGCAGCCCCGAGGTCTGACTCCCTGCTGGAGAGGCATCGGGGAGAAGAGAAGCAGTCGGCGCTCGGCAAGACCCATTGCCGGAAATGGGAATGTGGCCGAGACAGACCTTCTACCTCAGCTGACCCTCCAGCTGAAATTCACTACAGGAGCAAGCCCCGGGTCAGCAAGGAGAGCCCAGCTAACCACCCAGCATCAGCACCAGAGATAATGTTGTACCAACCATTTCGGCGTTTGGGTTACCCAGCCAGAGGATCCAATAGCTGCACGTGATAGCTTCATTTGATAGACAGACACACACCCCACAACCAACAAAAGTCAGAATCCCACCAATGTTGTCAAATAGCAGATGAATGGTTACATACACGACGCCATGGTCCCCAATAGGTACCTGGAAGACGCTATAAACCATGACTGCAGAGGTGCTGGAGGCACGGAGATGTGCCTGCTGTGTTCCAAAAAGGAGCGCAGAGGGGCAGGAAGCATCCTACGCGGGGGGGGGCCCTCCTAGGAAAGGACACCAGGTCCCTGTGAAGGCTACAGATGGTGAAATCTTACCTCCTCTCTTTCAGCTTCTGCTTTTCCTCCTAAATGCCATTTTTCTCAATCATAATAGCAAAAATTTATTTTATGTTTTTAAATTTCTTTTTATTGGAGTCCAATTTGTATGAATTCTTTCTTCAGCAAGGGTGTCATTCAGGATAGAGAGAAAGATTTTCCCAGACAGGCAAAGTATAAAGGAGTTCATGACCGCTAAACCAGTCCAGTAAGGAATTTTAAGAGGGACTATTCTAGTGGGGGGAAAAAGAGACCAAAAGCAACAAAGACTAGAAAGGACCAGAGAATGTCACCAGAAACACCAACTCTACCACTAACAACAAGGCGCAAGTTCATATCTTTGAATAAGCACTCTGAATGCTGATACTAAATGCTCCAATCAAAAGATATAGGGTATCAGAGTGGCTTTAAAAACAGGATCCAGGATGCCTAGGTGGCTCAGGGGTTGAGCCTCTGCCTTTGACTCAGGGTGTGATCCTAGAGTCTGGGATCGAGTCCCATATTGTGCTCCTGGTGGGGAGCCTGCTTCTCTCTTCGCCTAAATTTCTGCTCTCTCTCTCTCTCTCTCTCATGCTCTCAAAAATAAAATTGTTATTAAAATAACAAGGTCCATCGGTATGCTGCCTAGTAGATGCTCACCTTAGAACTATAGACAACAGCACATTGAAAGTCAGGGGATGGAAAATCATCTATCACGCTAATGGTTATGAAAAGAAAGCTGGAGGACCAATACTTATATTAGACACACAAGATTTGAAACCAAACCCTGGGGGTCACCTGGTGGCTCAGTGGTTGAGCATCTGCCTTCAGCTCAAGGTGTGTTTTTGGGATCCCAGGATCGAGTCCCACATTGGCATCCCATTGGGGAGCCTCTCTCCCTCTGCCTATGTTTCTGCCTCTGCTTCTCTGTGTACCTCTCATGAATAAATAAAGAAAATATTTAATCTCAAAAAAGAAAGAACAAATACTGTAAGAAGTGATGAAGAAGGGCATTATTTCATAGTTAAAAACACTCTCCATCAGGATCAAACAACTAAATATTTATGCTGCCAACATGGGAGTACCTAAATATGGAATCCAATTACCAATAAACGTACAGGAACTCACTGATAATAATACAATGACAGGGGATTTTAAAACCTACCCACTTATGGCAATGGACCGATCGTCTATACAGAAAATCAACAGGGGAACAATAACCTTGACACACCGGACCACAGGGACTCAACAGATATTTTCTGAACATTTCTTCCTAAAGCAAAATACACATTCCTTTCAAGTGCACATGGGACATTCTCCAGAACAGATCATATCATGGGCCACAAATCAGCCCTCAAGAGGTACAACAGGTACAAGAAGGTTGATATCACGCCCTGTACATTTTCGACTACGACACTATGAAACTTGAAGTCGACAGTAAGAAAAAATTTGGACAGACCAAAAATACGTGGAGATTATGAATATCCTTCGAGAGAATGAATGGAGCAACCAGGAAATTAAAGAGGAAATTTAAAACAAATGAAAATGAAAACATGTTTCTCCAAACCTCTGGGATGTAGCAAAGGCAGTCCAAAGAGGGAAGTACATAGCAATACAGGCCTATCTCAGGAAACAAGAAGTCTCTAATACACAACCTAACCTTACACCTAAAGGAGCTGGAAAAGGAATAGGAAACAAAACCTAAAGCCTACAGAAGAAGGGAAAAAATAAAGATGAGAGCAGAAATAAACAATACAGAAACAGTAGAATGGAATAACAAAACTAAGAGCTGGTTCTTCAAAATAATTAATAAAATGGATCAAACCCTAGCCAGCCAAATGAACGAGATATGAGAAAATACCTAAATAAATAAAAGCACAAATGAGAGAAGAGAGATCACAATCAACACCAGAAAAATAAGACAATCATAATGGAATACTATGAAAGATTATATGTTGACAAACTGGGAGACCTGGATGAAATGGACAAATCCCTAGAATAGTGCAAACAAGCAAAACTGAAATAGGAAGAAATAGAAAATGTGAATAGACCCATAACTAGCAGAGGAATTGAATCAGCAAGGCACCTGGGTGCCTCAGTGGTTGAGCATGTGCTTTGGCTCAGGTTATGATCCCGGGGTCCTGGGGAATCAAGTCACACATCAGGCTCCCCACATGAGGCTCATTTTCCCTGTGCTTATACCTACGAATCTCTGTGTCTCTCATGAATACATAAATAAAATCTTTAAAAAAGAAAAAAGATAAAAAGATGAGAAAGGACCGAAATAAAATCACAAATGAGAAAAGAGAAATAACAACTAACACTAGAAAAATACAAACAATTATAAGAGAATATGATGAAAAATTACATGCCAGCACCCTAGAACCTGGAAGAAATAGATCAATCCCTAGAAATATATAACATAGCAAAAATGAAAAATGGGGATCCCTGGGTGGCGCAGCGGTTTGGCGCCTGCCTTTGGCCCAGGGCGCGATCCTGGAGACCCGGGATCGAATCCCACGTCGGGCTCCCGGTGCATGGAGCCTGCTTCTCCCTCTGCCTGTGTCTCTGTGCCTCTCTCTCTCTCTGTGACTATCATAAATAAATAAAAATTTAAAAAAAAAGAACTTAAAAAAAAAAATGAAAAATGAAGAATTAAGAAATTTGAACAGACAGTTAACCAGCAAAGAAATTGAATCAGCAATCAGGGTTCTCCCAACAGGAGACGCTTAGATCAATAGAACAGAATGGAAAGCCAAAACAAGATACAAACATGTATCTATGACCCATAATGGACAACAAGGCAGGAAGGAATATCCAATGGCACAAAGACAGACCCTTCAAGAAACCCTAACCCTGACCCCAGGATAAGAACAAATGGTGTTGGGAAAACCAGGCAGCCAATTGCAAAAGAATGAAACTAGACCACTTTCTTACACCATATATATAAAAAATGAATTCAAAATGGATGAAAGACCTAAATGTGAGATCTGAAGCCATACAAAGAAGAAAAGATAGGCAGCAAAGTCTTGACATTGGCCATTGGATCTTCTTTCTAGATATGCCTCTGAGGTGAGGGAAACAAAAGCAAACATTCTATTGGGACTTCATCAAATCGAAAAGCTTCCGCAAAGTGAAGGAAACAACCAAAGCTGAAAGGCAACATACAAGAGCAGGGGCAAGATGGCGGAAGAGTAGGGTCCCCAAGTCACCTGTCCTCACCAAATTACCTAGATAACCTTCACATCATCCTGAAAATCTAGGAATTCGGCCTGAGATTTAAACAGAGAACAGATCGAATTCTACAGAGAGAAAAGTTCGCGCTTCCTTTTTTTTTTTTTTTAATTTTTTACTTTTTAAAGTTCGCGCTTCTATCAAGGTAGGAAGACGGGAAAAAGAAAAAGAAACAAAAGGCATCCAAGTGGGAGGGGCCCCACGAGGAGCCGGGCAAAGGCCAGGGCGAGTGCCCCCTGGTCAGGAGACCTCTGTCCCAGAGAAGCAGGATCTGAACCAATCTTCCTGGGTGGAATGGCTCTTGCAGGGATTCAGAGCAGGACCCCAGGAGGGCGGGGATATCCACGGGCTCCCTGGGACACGAACAGACACCTGCACTCCCAGGAGAGTGCACCACGCTCCCTAAGGGCTGCAGGGCACATGCACTGACTTGGGAGCAGCACAGATGGGCTCGGGGAGGGTTCTGCGTGTAGGGGGTTGCATGCACCGGGAGCAGCTTGGCGGCGGTGCCTCTGGCAGAGGAAGGGGCTCAGTGCAGTGGGGGCTGCGTGGCTCAGGGAGCAACTTGGAGGTGCTTAGGTGGCGGCTCCCTGAGGGGGCTGCGTGACCAGGAGCAGATCAGAGGGGCTGGGCGGCAGCTCTGGGAATAGGCGGCTGCGCAGCCAGGAGCGCGAATCCAACAGCACAGGCCCCAGAGCACAGGGCGCCAGGACACAGCCCAGGATTTGGCTTCCCCCAGGACAGGCAGAGGCGCGGAGGGCCCAGGACAACAAGGACGCTCCTGCCCAGAGCTGAGCAGATCAGCGGCCCCACCCCAGAGCCTCCAGGCCCTGCAGATGGACTGCTCCCGAGTTACTGCGGGGGCTGAATACAGGTTTCCAGAAGTGGCCGCTGCCACTGGGGTTGTTCCTCCTTGGGCCTCACAGGGTAAACTATCCCCACTGAGCCCTGCACCAGGCAGGTGACAGAGCAGCTCCCCCAAGTGCTAACACCTGAAAACAACACAACAGACCCTCCCCTAGAAGACCAGCTAGACGGACAAGTTCCAGGGGGGAAGTCAAGGGATTTAAAGTATACAGAATCAGAAGATACTCCCCCATGTTTTTTTTATTCCTGATTGCTTCCCCCACCCTTTATCCCCCGTTTCTTATTCTTTCTGTTTTTATTCCCTTTTTTCTTCTTTCTTCCTTTATTCTTTTTTCTTTTTCTCTTTTCTTTCCTTCTTTCTCTCCTCTCTTTTTCTCCTTTTCCAATACAATTTGTTTTTGGCCACTCTGCACTCAGCAAAATGACTAGAAGGAAAACCTCACCTCAAAAGAAAGAATCAGAAACAGTCCTGTCTCCCACAGAGTTACAAAATCTGATTTACAATTCAATGTCAGAAAGCCAATTCAGAAGCACTATGATACACCTACTGGTGGCTCTAGAAAAAAGCATAAAGGACTCACGAGACTTCATGACTGCAGAATTTAGATCCAATCAGGCCGAAATGAAAAATCAATTGAATGAGATTAAATCCAAACTAGAAGTCCTAACAATGAGGGTTAACAAGGTGGAAGAATGAGTGAGTGATGTAGAAGAGAAGTTGATGGCAAAGAGAGAAACTGAGGTAAAAAGAGACAGACAACTAACATACAGGAAGACAGATTAAGGGAAATAAACGACAGCCAGAGGAAGAAAAACCTATGTGTAATTGGGGTTCCTGGGGGCACCAAAATGGACAGAGGGCCAGAATAAGTATTTGAACAAATCATACCTGAAAACTATCCTAATCTGGGAAGGGAAACAGGCATTCAGGTCCAGGAAATAGAGAGATCCCCCCCTAAAATCAATAAAAACCGTCCAACACCTCGACATTTAATAGTGAAGCTTGCAAATTCCAAAGATAAAGAGAAGATCCTTAAAGCAGCAAGAAACAAGAAATCCCTGACCTTTATGGGGAGGAGCATAAGGGTAACAACAGACATCTCCACAGAGACCTGGCAGGCCAGAAAGGGCTGGCAGGATATATTCAGGGTCCTCAATGAGAAGACCATGCAACCAAGAATACTTAATCCAGCAAGGCTCTCATTCAAATGGAAGGAGAGATAAAGAGCTTCCAAGACAGGCAGGAACTGAAAGAATATGTGACCTCCAAACCAGCTCTGCAAGAAATCTTAAGGGGGACTCTTAAAATTCCCCTTTAAGAAGAAGTTCAGTGGAACAATCAATAAAAACAAGGACTGAATAGATATCATGATGACACTAAAGTCATATCTGTCCATAGAAACTCTGAACATGAACGGGCTTAATGACCGCATCAAAAACACGCAGGGTTCAGACTGGATAAAAAAGCAGGACCAATCTATTTGCTGTCTACAAGAGACTCATTTTAGACAGAAGGACACCTACAATCTGAAAATAAAAGGTTGGAGAACCATTCACCATTCAAATGGTTCTCAAAAGAAAGCAGGGGTAGCCATCCTTATATCAGATAAACTAAAATTTACCCGAAGACTATAGTGAGAAATGAAGAGGGACACTAAATCGTACTTAAAGCGATCTATCCAACAAGAGGACTTAACTATCCTCAATATATATGCCCCGAATGTGGGAGCTGCCAAATATTTAAACCAATTAATAGCCAAAGTAAAGATATACTTAGATAATAATACACTTATACTTGGTGACTTCAATCTAGCTCTTTCTACCCTCGATAGGTCTTCTAAGCACAACATCTCCAAAGAAACGAGAGCTTTAAATGATACACTGGACCAGATGGATTTCACAGAAATCTACAGAACTGTACATCCAAACTCAACTGAATGCACATTCTTCTCAAGTGCATATGAAAATTTCTCCAGAATAAACCACATACTGGGTCACAAATAGGGTCTGAACCGATACCAAAAGATTGGGATTGGCCCCTGCATATTCTCAGGCCATAATGCCTTGAAATTAGAACTCAATCACAACAAGAAGTTTGGAAGGACCTCAAACACGTGGAGGTTAAGGACCATCCTGTTAAAGATGAAAGGGTCAACCAGGAAATTAAGGAAGAATTAAAAAGATTCATGGAAACTAATAAGAATGGACATACAACCGTTCAAAATCTTTGGGATGCAACAAAAGCACTCCTAAGGGGGAAAAACATCACAATACAAGCATCTATTAAAAACGGGAAATTACACAAATACAAAAGCTACCTTACACATAAAGAGGCTAGAGAAAAAAAAGCAGATAGATCATACACCAAACAGAAGAATAGAGTTAATTAAAATTCAAGCAGAATTCAAAGAAATCGAGACCAGAAAAACTCTGGAACAGATCAACGGAACGAGGAGTTGGTTCTTTGAATGAATTAATAAGATAGATAAACCATTAGCCAACCTTATTAAAAGGAAGAGAGAAAATATTCAAATTAATAAAATCATGAATGAGAAAGGAGAGATCACTACCAAGACCAAGGAAATACAAACGATTATAAACATATTATGAACAGCCATATGCCAATAAGTTAGGCAATCTAGAAGAATTGGGACGCATTCCTGGAAAGCCAGAACCTACCAAAACTGGAACAGGAAGAAATACAAAACCTGAACAGGCCAATAACCAGGGAGGTAATTGAAGTAGTCATCCAAAACCTCCCAAGAAACAAAAGTCAAAAGCCGGATGGCTTCCCAGCAGAATTCTATCAAACCGTTTAAGAAAGAAACCATACCTATCCTATTAAAGCTGTTTGGAAAGATAGTAAGAGATGGAGTACTTCCAAATTCATTCTATGAGGCCGGCATCACCTTAACTCCAAAACCAGACAAAGACCCCACCGAAAAGGAGAATTATAGACCAATAGCCCTGATGAACATGGATGCAAAAATTCTCAACAAAAATACTAGCCAATAGAATCCAACAATACATTAAGAAAATTATTCAGCATGACCAAGTAGGATTTATCCTAGGGATACAAGGCTGGTTCAACACTTGTAAAACATCAATGTGATTCATCATATCCGCAAGAGAAAAACCAAGAATCATATGATCTTCTCATTAGATGCAGAGAAAGCATTTGACAAATAAAGCATTCATTCCTGATCAAAACACTTCAGAGCGTAGGGATAGAGGAAATATTCCTCATCATCTTAAAAGCCATCAATGAAAAGCCCACAGCAAATATCATTCTCAATGGGGAAGCACTGAGAGCCTTTCACCTAAGATAAGGAACAAGACAGGGATGTCCACTCTCACCAGTGCTATTCAACATAGTACTGGAAGTCCTTGCCTCAGCAATCAGACAACAAAAAGACATTAAAGGCATTCAAATTGGCAAAGAAGAAGTCAAACTCTCCCTCTTCGCTGATGACATGATACTCTACCTAGAAAAACCAAAAGCCTCCACCCCAAGATTGCTAAAACTCATACAGCAATTTGGTACCATTGCAGGATACAAAATCAATGCCCATAAATCAATGGCATTTCTATACACTAACAATGAGACTGAGAAGAGAAATTAAGGAGTCAATCCCATTTACAATTGCACCCAAAAGCATAAGATACCTAGGAATAACCTAACCAAAGAGGTGAAGCATCTATACCCTAAACATTATAGAACACTTCTGAAAGATATTAAGGAAGACACAAAGAGATGGAAAAATATTCCATGCTCATGGATTGGTAGAATTAATATTATGAAAATGTCAATGTTACCAAGGACAATGTACACGTTTAATGCAATCCCTATCAAAATACCATGGAGTTTCTTCAGAGAGTTAGAACAATTATTTTTTTAGATTTGTGTGAAATCAGGAAAGATCCAGAAAAGCCAGGGGAACCTCTGGGATGTTAGCAAAGGCAGTCCAAAGAGGAAGTACATAGCAATACAGGCCTATCTCAGGAAACAAGAAGTCTCTAATACACAACCTAACCTTACACCTAAAGGAGCTGGAAAGGATAGGAAAAAACCTAAAGCCTCAGAAGAAGGGAAAAAATAAAGATGAAGCAGAATAAACAATACAGAAACAGTAGAATGGAATAACAAAACTAAGAGCTGGTTCTTCAAAATAATTAATAAAATGGATCAACCCTACCAGCCAAATGAACGAGATATGAGAAAATACCTAAATAAATAAAAGCACAAATGAAGAAGAGAGATCACAATCAACACCAGAAAAATAAGACAATCATAATGGAATACTATAAAGATTATATGTTGACAAACTGGGAGACCTGGATAAATGGACAAATCCCTAGAATAGTGCAAACAAGCAAAACTGAAATAGGAAGAAATAGAAAATGTGAATAGACCCATAACTAGCAAGGAATGAATCAGCAAGGCACCTGGGTGCCTCAGTGGTTGAGCATGTGCTTTGGCTCAGGTTATGATCCCGGGTCCTGGGGAATCAAGTCACACATCAGGCTCCCCACATGAGGCTCATTTTCCCGTGCTTATACCTACGAATCTCTGTGTCTCTCATGAATATAAATAAATCTTTAAAAAAGAAAAAAGTAAAAGATGAGAAAGGACCGAAATAAAATCACAAATGAGAAAAGAGAAATACAACTAACACTAGAAAAATCAAACAATTATAAGAGAATTTGATGAAAAATTACATGCCAGCACCCTAGAACCTGGAAGAAATAGATCAACCTAGAAATATATAACATAGCAAAATGAAAAATGGGGATCCCTGGGTGGCGCAGCGGTTTGGCGCCTGCCTTTGGCCCAGGGCCGATCCTGGAGACCCGGATCGAATCCCACGTCGGCTCCCGGTCATGGAGCCTGCTTCTCCCTCTGCCTGTGTCTCTGTGCCTCTCTCTCTCTCTGACTATAATAAATAAAAAATTAAAAAAAAGAACTTAAAAAAAAATGAAAAATGAAAGATAAGAATTTGACAGACAGTTAACCAGCAAAGAAATTGAATCACAATCAGGGTTCTCCCAACAGAGACGCTTAGATCAATGAACAGAATGGAAAGCCAAAACAAGATACAAACATGTATCTATGACCCATAATGGACAACAAGGCAGGAAGGAATATCCAATGGCACAAAGACAGACCCTTCAGAAACCCTAACCCTGACCCCAGGATAAGAAAAATGGTGTTGGGAAAACCAGGCAGCCAATGCAAAAAGAATGAAACTAGACCACTTCTTACACCATATATATAAAAAATAATTCAATGGATGAAAGACCTAAATGTGAATCTGAAGCCATACAAAAGAAAAGATAGGCAGCAAGTCTTTGCATTGCCATTGGATCTTCTTTCTAGATTGCCTCTGAGGTGAGGGAAACAAAAGCAAACATTCTTTGGGACTTCATCAAATCGAAATCTCCGCAAAGTGAAGGAAACAACCAAAGCTGAAAGGCAACATACAAGAGCAGGCAAGATGGCGGAAGAGTAGGGTCCCCAAGTCCCTGTCCTCACCAAATTACCTAGATAACCTTCACATCATCCTGAAATCTAGGAATTCGGCCTGAATTTAAACAGAGAACAGATCGAATTCTACAGAGAGAAAAGTTCCCTTCCTTTTTTTTTTTTTTAATTTTTACTTTTTAAAGTTCGCGCTTCTATCAAGTAGGAAGACGGAAAAGAAAAAGAAACAAAAGGCATCCAAGTGGGAGGGGCCCACGAGGAGCCGGCAAAGGCCAGGGCGAGTGCCCCCTGGTCAGGGACCTCTGTCCCAGAAGCGATCTGAACCAATCTTCCTGGGTGGAATGGCTCTTGCAGGGATTCAAGCAGGACCCCAGAGGGCGGGGATATCCACGGGCTCCCTGGGACACGAACAGACACCTGCACTCCCAGGAGAGTGCACCACGCTCCCTAAGGGCTGCAGGGCACATGCACTGACTTGGGAGCAGCACAGATGGGCTCGGGGAGGGTTCTGCGTGTAGGGGGTTGCATGCACCGGGAGCAGCTTGGCGGCGTGCCTCTGCAGAAGGGGCTCATGCAGTGGGGGCTGCTGGCTCAGGGAGCAACTTGGAGGTGCTTAGGTGGCGGCTCCCTGAGGGGGCTGCGTGACCAGGAGCAGATCAGAGGGGCTGGCGCAGCTCTGGGAATAGCGGCTGCGCAGCCAGGAGCGCGATCCAACACACAGGCCCCGAGCACAGGGCGCCAGGACACAGCCCGATTTGGCTTCCCCAGGACAGGCAGAGCGCGGAGGCCCAGGACAACAAGGACGCTCCTGCCCAGAGCTGAGCGAATCAGCGGCCCCACCCCAGAGCCTCCAGGCCCTGCAGATGGACTGCTCCCGAGTTACTGCGGGGGCTGAATACAGGTTTCCAGAAGTGGCCGCTGCCACTGGGGTTGTTCCTCCTTGGGCCTCACAGGGTAACTATCCCCACTGAGCCCTGCACAGGCAGGTGACAAGCAGCTCCCCCAATGCTAACACCTGAAACACACACACAGACCCTCCCCTAGAGACCAGCTAGACGGACAAGTTCCAGGGGGAAGTCAAGGGATTTAAAGTATACAGAATCAGAAGATACTCCCCCATGTTTTTTTATTCCTGATTGCTTCCCCCCCACCCTTTATCCCCCGTTTCTTATTCTTTCTGTTTTTATTCCCTTTTTCTTCTTTCTTCTTCCTTTATTCTTTTTTTCTTTTCTCTTTTCTTCCTTCTTCTCTCCTCTCTTTTCTCCTTTTCCCAATACAATTTGTTTTTGGCCACTCTGCACTCAGCAAAATGACTAGAAGGAAACCTCACCTCAAAAAAAAATCAGAAACAGTCCTGTCTCCCACAGAGTTACAAAATCTGATTTACAATTCAATGTCAGAAAGCCAATTCAGAAGCACTATGATACACCTACTGGTGCTCTAGAAAAAGCATAAAGGACTCACGAGACTTCATGACGCAGAATTAGATCCAATCCCGAAATGAAAATCAATTGAATGAGATTAAATCCAAACTAGAAGTCCTAACAATGAGGGTTACAAGGTGGAAGAATGAGTGAGTGATGTAGAAGAGAAGTTGATGGCAAAAGAGAAACTGAGGTAAAAAGAGACAGACACAACATACAGGAAGACAGATTAAGGGAAATAAACGACAGCCAGAGGAAGAAAAACCTATGTGTAATTGGGGTTCCTGGGGGCACAAAATGGACAGAGGGCCAGAATAGGTATTTGAACAAATCATACCTGAAAACTATCCTAATCTGGGAAGGAAACAGGCATTCAGTCCAGGAAATAGAAGATCCCCCCCTAAAATCAATAAAAACCGTCCAACACCTCGACATTTAATAGTGAAGCTTGCAAATCCAAAGATAAAGAGAAGATCCTTAAAGCAGCAAGAAACAAGAAATCCCTGACCTTTATGGGGGAGCATAAGGGTAACACAGACATCTCCACAGAGACCTGCCAGAAAGGGCTGGCAGGATATATTCAGGTCCTCAATGAGAAGACCATGCAACCAAGAATACTTAATCCAGCAAGCTCTCATTCAAAATGGAAGGAGAATAAAGAGCTTCCAAGACAGGCAGGAACTGAAAGAATATGTGACCTCCAAACCAGCTCTGCAGAAATCTTAAGGGGGACTCTTAAAATTCCCCTTTAAGAAGAAGTTCAGTGGACAATCAATAAAACAAGGACTGAATAGAATCATGATGACACTAAAGTCTATCTGTCCATAGAAACTCTGAACATGAACGGGCTTAATGACCGCATCAAAACAGCAGGGTCAGCAGCTTGACTTGGTGGGGGCAGCGCCTTAAGATATAAGCTGGTCATTTGGGGGTCATAGGGGTTGTGGCAGGAATAGCACAAAATGGAATCAGTCCTGCTCTGCTTGTCCAGGGGTAGGAGATTTTTGTTAAATTTCCTGTGTCCCAACTTGCAGCTCACGCACCTGGGCAACGCTCACCAGGTAGACTCAGCGTGCACACCTTGTGGTGCTGGATCTATCACACCAGCCTGTGGAGGACACCCTCCTCGCCTTAGTGAGTAGGGGCTGGGTGAGCATGGGGCTCGGCCTGAAAGCCAGGCAGCACAGGGGACCAAAGAACCCCAGCACCGTCCCAACCCCGACTTCCACACACAGGCAGCCTCAGGGCTCCCTGCCATGGGCACCGGGCTCCTCAGGAGCTCCCGCCAGGGCAGCCCCAAGATCTGACTCCCTGCTGGAGAGGCATCGGGGAGAAGAGAAGCAGTCGGCGCTCGGCAAGACCCATTGCCGGAAATGGGAATGTGGCCGAGACAGACCTTCTACCTCAGCTGACCCTCCAGCTGAAATTCACTACAGGAGCAAGCCCCGGGTCAGCAAGGAGAGCCCAGCTAACCACCCAGTGCCAGCACCAGAAATGATGTTGTACCAACCATTTCGGCGTTTGGGTTACCCAGCCAGAGGATCCGATAGCTGCACGTGATAGCTTCATTTGATAGACACACACCCCACAACCAACAAAAGTCAGAATCCCACCAATGTTGTCAAATAGCAGATGAATGGTTACATACACGACGCCATGGTCCCCAATAGGTACCTGGAAGACGCTATAAACCATGACTGCAGAGGTGCTGGAGGCACGGAGATGTGCCTGCTGTGTTCCAAAAAGGAGCGCAGAGGGGCAGGAAGCATCCTACGCGGGGGGGGCCCTCCTAGGAAAGGACACCAGGTCCCTGTGAAGGCTACAGATGGTGAAATCTTACCTCCTCTCTTTCAGCTTCTGCTTTTCCTCCTAAATGCCATTTTTCTCAATCATAATAGCAAAAATTTATTTTATGTTTTTAAATTTCTTTTTATTGGAGTCCAATTTGTATGAATTCTTTCTTCAGCAAGGGTGTCATTCAGGATAGAGAGAAAGATTTTCCCAGACAGGCAAAGTATAAAGGAGTTCATGACCGCTAAACCAGTCCAGTAAGGAATTTTAAGAGGGACTATTCTAGTGGGGGGAAAAAGAGACCAAAAGCAACAAAGACTAGAAAGGACCAGAGAATGTCACCAGAAACACCAACTCTACCACTAACAACAAGGCGCAAGTTCATATCTTTGAATAAGCACTCTGAATGCTGATACTAAATGCTCCAATCAAAAGATATAGGGTATCAGAGTGGCTTTAAAAACAGGATCCAGGATGCCTAGGTGGCTCAGGGGTTGAGCCTCTGCCTTTGACTCAGGGTGTGATCCTAGAGTCTGGGATCGAGTCCCATATTGTGCTCCTGGTGGGGAGCCTGCTTCTCTCTTCGCCTAAATTTCTGCTCTCTCTCTCTCTCTCTCTCATGCTCTCAAAAATAAAATTGTTATTAAAATAACAAGGTCCATCGGTATGCTGCCTAGTAGATGCTCACCTTAGAACTATAGACAACAGCACATTGAAAGTCAGGGGATGGAAAATCATCTATCACGCTAATGGTTATGAAAAGAAAGCTGGAGGACCAATACTTATATTAGACACACAAGATTTGAAACCAAACCCTGGGGGTCACCTGGTGGCTCAGTGGTTGAGCATCTGCCTTCAGCTCAAGGTGTGTTTTTGGGATCCCAGGATCGAGTCCCACATTGGCATCCCATTGGGGAGCCTCTCTCCCTCTGCCTATGTTTCTGCCTCTGCTTCTCTGTGTACCTCTCATGAATAAATAAAGAAAATATTTAATCTCAAAAAAGAAAGAACAAATACTGTAAGAAGTGATGAAGAAGGGCATTATTTCATAGTTAAAAACACTCTCCATCAGGATCAAACAACTAAATATTTATGCTGCCAACATGGGAGTACCTAAATATGGAATCCAATTACCAATAAACGTACAGGAACTCACTGATAATAATACAATGACAGGGGATTTTAAAACCTACCCACTTATGGCAATGGACCGATCGTCTATACAGAAAATCAACAGGGGAACAATAACCTTGACACACCGGACCACAGGGACTCAACAGATATTTTCTGAACATTTCTTCCTAAAGCAAAATACACATTCCTTTCAAGTGCACATGGGACATTCTCCAGAACAGATCATATCATGGGCCACAAATCAGCCCTCAAGAGGTACAACAGGTACAAGAAGGTTGATATCACGCCCTGTACATTTTCGACTACGACACTATGAAACTTGAAGTCGACAGTAAGAAAAAATTTGGACAGACCAAAAATACGTGGAGATTATGAATATCCTTCGAGAGAATGAATGGAGCAACCAGGAAATTAAAGAGGAAATTTAAAACAAATGAAAATGAAAACATGTTTCTCCAAACCTCTGGGATGTAGCAAAGGCAGTCCAAAGAGGGAAGTACATAGCAATACAGGCCTATCTCAGGAAACAAGAAGTCTCTAATACACAACCTAACCTTACACCTAAAGGAGCTGGAAAAGGAATAGGAAACAAAACCTAAAGCCTACAGAAGAAGGGAAAAAATAAAGATGAGAGCAGAAATAAACAATACAGAAACAGTAGAATGGAATAACAAAACTAAGAGCTGGTTCTTCAAAATAATTAATAAAATGGATCAAACCCTAGCCAGCCAAATGAACGAGATATGAGAAAATACCTAAATAAATAAAAGCACAAATGAGAGAAGAGAGATCACAATCAACACCAGAAAAATAAGACAATCATAATGGAATACTATGAAAGATTATATGTTGACAAACTGGGAGACCTGGATGAAATGGACAAATCCCTAGAATAGTGCAAACAAGCAAAACTGAAATAGGAAGAAATAGAAAATGTGAATAGACCCATAACTAGCAGAGGAATTGAATCAGCAAGGCACCTGGGTGCCTCAGTGGTTGAGCATGTGCTTTGGCTCAGGTTATGATCCCGGGGTCCTGGGGAATCAAGTCACACATCAGGCTCCCCACATGAGGCTCATTTTCCCTGTGCTTATACCTACGAATCTCTGTGTCTCTCATGAATACATAAATAAAATCTTTAAAAAAGAAAAAAGATAAAAAGATGAGAAAGGACCGAAATAAAATCACAAATGAGAAAAGAGAAATAACAACTAACACTAGAAAAATACAAACAATTATAAGAGAATATGATGAAAAATTACATGCCAGCACCCTAGAACCTGGAAGAAATAGATCAATCCCTAGAAATATATAACATAGCAAAAATGAAAAATGGGGATCCCTGGGTGGCGCAGCGGTTTGGCGCCTGCCTTTGGCCCAGGGCGCGATCCTGGAGACCCGGGATCGAATCCCACGTCGGGCTCCCGGTGCATGGAGCCTGCTTCTCCCTCTGCCTGTGTCTCTGTGCCTCTCTCTCTCTCTGTGACTATCATAAATAAATAAAAATTTAAAAAAAAAGAACTTAAAAAAAAAATGAAAAATGAAGAATTAAGAAATTTGAACAGACAGTTAACCAGCAAAGAAATTGAATCAGCAATCAGGGTTCTCCCAACAGGAGACGCTTAGATCAATAGAACAGAATGGAAAGCCAAAACAAGATACAAACATGTATCTATGACCCATAATGGACAACAAGGCAGGAAGGAATATCCAATGGCACAAAGACAGACCCTTCAAGAAACCCTAACCCTGACCCCAGGATAAGAACAAATGGTGTTGGGAAAACCAGGCAGCCAATTGCAAAAGAATGAAACTAGACCACTTTCTTACACCATATATATAAAAAATGAATTCAAAATGGATGAAAGACCTAAATGTGAGATCTGAAGCCATACAAAGAAGAAAAGATAGGCAGCAAAGTCTTTGACATTGGCCATTGGATCTTCTTTCTAGATATGCCTCTGAGGTGAGGGAAACAAAAGCAAACATTCTATTGGGACTTCATCAAATCGAAAAGCTTCCGCAAAGTGAAGGAAACAACCAAAGCTGAAAGGCAACATACAAGAGCAGGGGCAAGATGGCGGAAGAGTAGGGTCCCCAAGTCACCTGTCCTCACCAAATTACCTAGATAACCTTCACATCATCCTGAAAATCTAGGAATTCGGCCTGAGATTTAAACAGAGAACAGATCGAATTCTACAGAGAGAAAAGTTCGCGCTTCCTTTTTTTTTTTTTTTAATTTTTTACTTTTTAAAGTTCGCGCTTCTATCAAGGTAGGAAGACGGGAAAAAGAAAAAGAAACAAAAGGCATCCAAGTGGGAGGGGCCCCACGAGGAGCCGGGCAAAGGCCAGGGCGAGTGCCCCCTGGTCAGGAGACCTCTGTCCCAGAGAAGCAGGATCTGAACCAATCTTCCTGGGTGGAATGGCTCTTGCAGGGATTCAGAGCAGGACCCCAGGAGGGCGGGGATATCCACGGGCTCCCTGGGACACGAACAGACACCTGCACTCCCAGGAGAGTGCACCACGCTCCCTAAGGGCTGCAGGGCACATGCACTGACTTGGGAGCAGCACAGATGGGCTCGGGGAGGGTTCTGCGTGTAGGGGGTTGCATGCACCGGGAGCAGCTTGGCGGCGGTGCCTCTGGCAGAGGAAGGGGCTCAGTGCAGTGGGGGCTGCGTGGCTCAGGGAGCAACTTGGAGGTGCTTAGGTGGCGGCTCCCTGAGGGGGCTGCGTGACCAGGAGCAGATCAGAGGGGCTGGGCGGCAGCTCTGGGAATAGGCGGCTGCGCAGCCAGGAGCGCGAATCCAACAGCACAGGCCCCAGAGCACAGGGCGCCAGGACACAGCCCAGGATTTGGCTTCCCCCAGGACAGGCAGAGGCGCGGAGGGCCCAGGACAACAAGGACGCTCCTGCCCAGAGCTGAGCAGATCAGCGGCCCCACCCCAGAGCCTCCAGGCCCTGCAGATGGACTGCTCCCGAGTTACTGCGGGGGCTGAATACAGGTTTCCAGAAGTGGCCGCTGCCACTGGGGTTGTTCCTCCTTGGGCCTCACAGGGTAAACTATCCCCACTGAGCCCTGCACCAGGCAGGTGACAGAGCAGCTCCCCCAAGTGCTAACACCTGAAAACAACACAACAGACCCTCCCCTAGAAGACCAGCTAGACGGACAAGTTCCAGGGGGGAAGTCAAGGGATTTAAAGTATACAGAATCAGAAGATACTCCCCCATGTTTTTTTTATTCCTGATTGCTTCCCCCACCCTTTATCCCCCGTTTCTTATTCTTTCTGTTTTTATTCCCTTTTTTCTTCTTTCTTCCTTTATTCTTTTTTCTTTTTCTCTTTTCTTTCCTTCTTTCTCTCCTCTCTTTTTCTCCTTTTCCCAATACAATTTGTTTTTGGCCACTCTGCACTCAGCAAAATGACTAGAAGGAAAACCTCACCTCAAAAGAAAGAATCAGAAACAGTCCTGTCTCCCACAGAGTTACAAAATCTGATTTACAATTCAATGTCAGAAAGCCAATTCAGAAGCACTATGATACACCTACTGGTGGCTCTAGAAAAAAGCATAAAGGACTCACGAGACTTCATGACTGCAGAATTTAGATCCAATCAGGCCGAAATGAAAAATCAATTGAATGAGATTAAATCCAAACTAGAAGTCCTAACAATGAGGGTTAACAAGGTGGAAGAATGAGTGAGTGATGTAGAAGAGAAGTTGATGGCAAAGAGAGAAACTGAGGTAAAAAGAGACAGACAACTAACATACAGGAAGACAGATTAAGGGAAATAAACGACAGCCAGAGGAAGAAAAACCTATGTGTAATTGGGGTTCCTGGGGGCACCAAAATGGACAGAGGGCCAGAATAAGTATTTGAACAAATCATACCTGAAAACTATCCTAATCTGGGAAGGGAAACAGGCATTCAGGTCCAGGAAATAGAGAGATCCCCCCCTAAAATCAATAAAAACCGTCCAACACCTCGACATTTAATAGTGAAGCTTGCAAATTCCAAAGATAAAGAGAAGATCCTTAAAGCAGCAAGAAACAAGAAATCCCTGACCTTTATGGGGAGGAGCATAAGGGTAACAACAGACATCTCCACAGAGACCTGGCAGGCCAGAAAGGGCTGGCAGGATATATTCAGGGTCCTCAATGAGAAGACCATGCAACCAAGAATACTTAATCCAGCAAGGCTCTCATTCAAAATGGAAGGAGAGATAAAGAGCTTCCAAGACAGGCAGGAACTGAAAGAATATGTGACCTCCAAACCAGCTCTGCAAGAAATCTTAAGGGGGACTCTTAAAATTCCCCTTTAAGAAGAAGTTCAGTGGAACAATCAATAAAAACAAGGACTGAATAGATATCATGATGACACTAAAGTCATATCTGTCCATAGAAACTCTGAACATGAACGGGCTTAATGACCGCATCAAAACACGCAGGGTTTCAGACTGGATAAAAAAGCAGGACCAATCTATTTGCTGTCTACAAGAGACTCATTTTAGACAGAAGGACACCTACAATCTGAAAATAAAAGGTTGGAGAACCATTCACCATTCAAATGGTTCTCAAAAGAAAGCAGGGGTAGCCATCCTTATATCAGATAAACTAAAATTTACCCGAAGACTATAGTGAGAAATGAAGAGGGACACTAAATCGTACTTAAGCGATCTATCCAACAAGAGGACTTAACTATCCTCAATATATATGCCCCGAATGTGGGAGCTGCCAAATATTTAAACCAATTAATAGCCAAAGTAAAGATATACTTAGATAATAATACACTTATACTTGGTGACTTCAATCTAGCTCTTTCTACCCTCGATAGGTCTTCTAAGCACAACATCTCCAAAGAAACGAGAGCTTTAAATGATACACTGGACCAGATGGATTTCACAGAAATCTACAGAACTGTACATCCAAACTCAACTGAATGCACATTCTTCTCAAGTGCATATGAAAATTTCTCCAGAATAAACCACATACTGGGTCACAAATAGGGTCTGAACCGATACCAAAAGATTGGGATTGGCCCCTGCATATTCTCAGGCCATAATGCCTTGAAATTAGAACTCAATCACAACAAGAAGTTTGGAAGGACCTCAAACACGTGGAGGTTAAGGACCATCCTGTTAAAGATGAAAGGGTCAACCAGGAAATTAAGGAAGAATTAAAAAGATTCATGGAAACTAATGAGAATGGACATACAACCGTTCAAAATCTTTGGGATGCAACAAAAGCACTCCTAAGGGGGAAAAACATCACAATACAAGCATCTATTAAAAAACGGGAAATTACACAAATACAAAAGCTAACCTTACACATAAAGAGGCTAGAGAAAAAAAAGCAGATAGATCATACACCAAACAGAAGAATAGAGTTAATTAAAATTCAAGCAGAATTCAAAGAAATCGAGACCAGAAAAACTCTGGAACAGATCAACGGAACGAGGAGTTGGTTCTTTGAATGAATTAATAAGATAGATAAACCATTAGCCAACCTTATTAAAAGGAAGAGAGAAAATATTCAAATTAATAAAATCATGAATGAGAAAGGAGAGATCACTACCAAGACCAAGGAAATACAAACGATTATAAAACATATTATGAACAGCCATATGCCAATAAGTTAGGCAATCTAGAAGAATTGGACGCATTCCTGGAAAGCCAGAACCTACCAAAACTGGAACAGGAAGAAATACAAAACCTGAACAGGCCAATAACCAGGGAGGTAATTGAAGTAGTCATCCAAAACCTCCCAAGAAACAAAAGTCAAAAGCCGGATGGCTTCCCAGCAGAATTCTATCAAACGTTTAAGAAAGAAACCATACCTATCCTATTAAAGCTGTTTGGAAAGATAGTAAGAGATGGAGTACTTCCAAATTCATTCTATGAGGCCGGCATCACCTTAACTCCAAAACCAGACAAAGACCCCACCGAAAAGGAGAATTATAGACCAATAGCCCTGATGAACATGGATGCAAAAATTCTCAACAAAATACTAGCCAATAGAATCCAACAATACATTAAGAAAATTATTCAGCATGACCAAGTAGGATTTATCCTAGGGATACAAGGCTGGTTCAACACTTGTAAAACAATCAATGTGATTCATCATATCCGCAAGAGAAAAACCAAGAATCATATGATCTTCTCATTAGATGCAGAGAAAGCATTTGACAAATAAAGCATTCATTCCTGATCAAAACACTTCAGAGCGTAGGGATAGAGGAAATATTCCTCATCATCTTAAAAGCCATCAATGAAAAGCCCACAGCAAATATCATTCTCAATGGGGAAGCACTGAGAGCCTTTCACCTAAGATAAGGAACAAGACAGGGATGTCCACTCTCACCAGTGCTATTCAACATAGTACTGGAAGTCCTTGCCTCAGCAATCAGACAACAAAAAGACATTAAAGGCATTCAAATTGGCAAAGAAGAAGTCAAACTCTCCCTCTTCGCTGATGACATGATACTCTACCTAGAAAAACCAAAAGCCTCCACCCCAAGATTGCTAAAACTCATACAGCAATTTGGTACCATTGCAGGATACAAAATCAATGCCCATAAATCAATGGCATTTCTATACACTAACAATGAGACTGAAGAAAGAGAAATTAAGGAGTCAATCCCATTTACAATTGCACCCAAAAGCATAAGATACCTAGGAATAAACCTAACCAAAGAGGTGAAGCATCTATACCCTAAACATTATAGAACACTTCTGAAAGATATTAAGGAAGACACAAAGAGATGGAAAAATATTCCATGCTCATGGATTGGTAGAATTAATATTATGAAAATGTCAATGTTACCAAGGACAATGTACACGTTTAATGCAATCCCTATCAAAATACCATGGAGTTTCTTCAGAGAGTTAGAACAAATTATTTTTTTAGATTTGTGTGAAATCAGGAAAGATCCAGAAAAGCCAGGGGAATTTTAAAAAAGACAACCATATCTGGGGGCATCACAATGCCAGATTTCAGGTTGTACTACAAAGCTGTGGTCATCAAGACAGTGTGGTACTGGCACAAAAACAGACACATCGATCAATGGAACAGAATAGAGACCCAGAACTTTATGGTCAACTAATATTTGATAAAGGGGGAAAGACTATCCACTGGAAGAAAGACAGTCTCTTCAATAAATGGTGCTGGGAAAATTGGACATCCACATGCAGAAGAATAAAACTATACCACTCTCTTTCACCATACACAAAGATAAACTCAAAATGAATGAAAGATCTAAATGTGAGACAGGAGTCCATCAAAACCCTAGAGGAGAACACAGGCAACACCCTTTTTGAACTCGGTCACAGTAAATTCTTGCAAGATTCAACCACGAAGGCAAAAGAAACAAAAGCAAACTGAACTATTGTGGCTTCATCAAGATAAGAAGCTTTTGCACAGCAAAGAATACAGTCAACAAAACTAAAAGACAACCTACAGCATGGGAGAAGATATTTGCAAAAGACGAATCAGATAAAGGGCTAGTTTCCAAGATCTATAAAGAACTTCTTAAATCAACACCAAAGAAACAAACAATCCAATCATGAAATGGGCAAAACACATGAACAGAAATCTCACAGACGAAGACATAGATATGGCCAACATGCACATGATAAAATGCTCTGCATCACGTGCCTCAGGGATATACAAATCAAAACTACAATGAGATACCACCTCACACCGGTGAGGATGGGGAAAGTTAACAAGGCAGGAAACCACAAATGTTGGAGAGGATGCGGAGAAAATGGAACCCTCTTACACTGTTGGTGGGAATGTGAACTGGTGCAGCCACTCTGGAAAACTGTGTGGAGGTTCCTCAAAGAGTTAAAAATAGACCTTCCCTACAACCCAGCAATTGCACTGTAGGGGATTTACCTCAAATATTCAGATGCAATGAAATGCTGGGACACCTGCACCCCGATGTTTTTAGCAGGAATGTCCACAATAGGGAAACTGTGGTTGGAGCCATGGTGTCCATTCAAAGATGAATGGATAAAGAAGATGTGGTTTATGTATACAATGGAATATTACTCAGCCAATAGAAACGACAAATACCCACCATTTGCTTCAACGTGGATGAAACTAGAGGGTATTATGCTGAGTGAAGTAAGTCAATCAGAGAAGGACAAATGTATGTTCTCATTCAATTGGTTAATATAAATAAGTGAAAGGGAATATAAGGGAATGTAGAAGAAATGTGTGGGAAATATCAGAAAGGGAGACAGAATATAAATACTCCTAACTCTGAAAAGGAACTAGGGAGCTGGAAGGGGAGGAGGGCAGGGGGTGCGAGTGAATGGGTGACAGGCACTGAGGGGGGCACTTGCCGGGATGAGCACTGTGTGTTATTCTGTTTGTTGGTAAATTGAACACCAATAAAAATGGATTTATTTAAAAAAAAGTTCAAATAACTAAATATTTATGCTGCCAACATGGGAGTACCTAAATATAGAAACCATTTAACAACAAACATACAGGAACTCACTGATAATAATACAATGACAGGGGATTTTAACACCCACCCACTTATGGCAATGGACTGATCGTCTATGCAGAAAATCAACAGGGGAACAATAGCTTTGACACACTGGACCACAGGGACTCAACAGATAGAGTCTGAACATTTCAACCTAAAGCAGAATACACATTCCTTTCAAGTGCACATGGGACATTCTCCAGAACAGATCATATCATGGGCCACAAATCAGCCCTCAACAGGTACAACAGGCACAAGAAGGTTGATATCGCACCCTGTACATTTTCGGACCATGACGCTATGAAACTCGAAGTCAACAGTAAGAAAAAAAATTGGACAGACCAAAAATACGTGGAGATTATGAACATTCTACTAGAGAATGAATGGAGCAATCAGGAAATTAAAGAGGAAATTTAAAACAAATGAAAATGAAAACATGTTTCTCCAAACCTCTGGGATGTAAAAAGGCAATCCTAAGAGGGAAGTACATAGCAATACAGGCCTACGTCAGGAAACAAGAAGTCTCCAATACACAACCGAACCCTACACCTAAAGGAGCTGGAAAAGGAATAGGAAACAAAGCCTAAAGCCTAAGAAGAAGGGAAAAATAAAGATGAGAGCAGAAATAAAGAATGCAGAAAAAACAAAACAGTAGAATGGAATAACGAAACTAAGAGCTGGTTCTTCATAATAATTAATAAAATGGATCAAGCCCTAGCCAGGCTTATCAACGAAAAGAGAAAACCTAAATAAATAAAATCACAAATGAGAGAAGAGAGATAACAATCACCAGAAAAATTAGACAATTATAAGGGAATACTATGCAAGATTATACGCTAACAAACTGAGAGACCTGGAATAAATGGACAAATCCCTAGAAATGTGCAAACGAGCAAAACTGAAATAGGAAGAAATAGAAAATATGAACAGACCCATAACGAGCAAAGAAATTGAATCAGCAAGGTACCTGGGTTCCTCAGGGGTGGAGCATCTGCTTTGGCTCAGGTCATGATCCCGGGGTCATGGGGGATAACGTCCCACATCAGGCTCCCCGCATGGAGCCTCATTTTCCCTCTGCCTATACCTCTGCCTCTGTGTCTCTCATGAATACATAAATAAAGGTGCACCACTGTGCAAAACAGTCTGGAGGGTCCTCGAGAAGTTAAAAATAGGGGATCCATGGGTGCCACAGTGGTTTGGCGCCTGCCTCTGGCCCAGGGCATGATCCTGGAGACCCGGGATCGAATCCCACGTCGGGCTCCCGGTGCATGTAGCCTGCTTCTCCCTCTGCCTGTGTCTCTGCCTCTCTCTCTGTGACTATCATAAAAAAAAATTAAAAGTTAAAAATAGAGCTACCCGACGATTCCAAAATTGCACAGTTAGGTATTTACCCCGAGGATACAAAAGTAATTTAGTAGATTCGAAGGGGAACACGCAGCCCAGTATTGGTAGCAGCATTATCAACAACAGCGAAACTGTGTATACAGCCCAGATGTCCATAGACAGATGAATGGGCAGAGACAATGTGGTAAATATACACACTGCGACATCACTTGGTCATCAGAAGGGATGAAATGAATCCATTTACAATGATGTGGGAGAAGTGGAAAGGACTTATGCTAAATGAACTCAGTCAGAGAAAGATACGAAATACCATACAATTGCATTCACATGTGAATTTTAAGAAACCAAACAAACTGGCAAAGGGTCGAAGGTGGGGATGAGAGATGCAAACCAAGAAACACACTCTTAACCACAGAGAATAAACTAATAAATACCAGAGGAAAGTGGGGGGGGATGGGGAATCAGGGGATGGGGACAATGGAGGTCAACTCTGACCAGTACCAGGTATTGTATTCAAGGGTTGAATCACTATGCGGTAAATCTGAAACTATTTCATACTGAGTTTATAAAGAGGAATTCAAGTAAAACTTTAAAATAATAATTGGTAGTATACAGGAAGCATGTGTGCAGAAGAGATAAAATCAGAAATGCAACTGATAATCCAAACAGAGAGTCTTTAGAGCCCAAATCCCCTCCTTAGCTCAGCTCAGGAGAAGCCTGCCATACCTATTCTGACCCCAGCAGAAGCCGGGATACTGATTCTCTGGGGAGGCCACTGACTTGGTGGAGTCAGGCTATGTTTGAATGCAAAACCTAAATAGAGTGCATAAAACTAAACTGCCCAAGATGCTAGGAGTCCCAGTGCAGGCACATGACAAGAAACAAACTCTAACCATACACAGACATAACCCTTACCCTACACTTAAGCGTAATGTTAACCTAACCCTAAAACAAGAACTATCACTAATCAAAAACCAAACACAAACCCCAAGACCGAAACACATTCACTGAGCCTTCCTGCCAACCCTCACCCTAACACTTAAACCTATTCTAAACCCTTAACCCTGACCTTTACCTTAAATCTAACCCTAACGCTAACCTCTAACAATAACCTTAACTTAATGTACTCCAATCCTATTCCTAACCCTAACCTCTACCCTAATCCCAACCCTCTAATACTAATCCTATCTCATACCCCAAACTGTACCCTAACCCGTACCCTAAAACTAATCCCTAACCCACTACCTCTCTCTTACCCTTTTCCAAAACCGTACCCTGACCCTGACCTGACCCTAACCCTAAACCCTAACCAAACACTAAACCTAACCCTTGCCCTAATCCTAAACCTAGCCCTAACTTTAACTCTAACCCCTAACCCTAACCCTAACCCACATCTTAACCCCTAACCCTAACTGCAAACCTAGCCCAACCCTAACTCTAACCATAATCCAAACCCCAACTCCTAACCTCCTGCCTTAAATCCTAAAGTATAACCCTAACCCTAACTCTAACTCCCGTCCCTAACCCAAACCCCCATCCTAACTCCTAACCAACGACCATTACACTTATCCCTCACACTAACCTCTAATCCGTAACCATAAGCATAATCACTAACCCCTAACATCTAACCTAAGCCTAACCACCAACTGACTCCCCTCCCCTGACCCTACCATTCATTCTACCCATTCACTTACTCTATGTTTCTGAGGAGTCCCTTCTGACATGGACGTGGCCCCCAAAGGCGCCTCCAGAGTCCTCCAGGGTTTCCTGAGGAATCTGGGCTCCTGTGAGTGCGGACGTGGCCCCACGTGTTCCAGAGTCATAGTCAGCGGGTCCTGAGGACACCGGGTCTCCTGTCACCGTGGAGTATGCCTCACATCCTCTGGAAGCCTCACAGCAGGTTCTCAGGAGGCCGGGGGCTCCTGTCCGCCTGGACATGGCCCCACATCCCCTGAAAACTCACCGTGGGTCCTGAGGAGGCTGTGGGTTCCTGTCAGCCTAGACGCAGCCCCATGTGTCCCAAAGCCAAAGTGCAGGTCCTGAGGAGGACGGGGGTCCTCTCAGTCTTGACGTGGCCCCACATTTTCCTCAAGCCTCACCATAAGATCTGAGGAGGCTGGGGGCTCCTGTCAGCATGGACGTGGCCGCAAATCATCCCAATCCTTCACAGTGCATCCTAAGGAGGCCAGAGAATCCTGTCAGTGTGGATTCGTCATCCACATATTTCTTAGGCCTCATCACAGGCTCTGACAAGGCTGGGGTCTTCTGTCCGCATGGACGCATCCCCATATTTCCGAAAGTCTACACTGGGGGTCCTGAGGAAGTCAGCGTCCTATTGTGTCCATGTGGCCCCAAGTCCTCCCAAAGCATCACCGAGGGTTCTGAGGAGGCCGGGGCTCCTGTAACCATGAATGCGGTCCCCAGCTTCCAGAAGCCTCAACTTATGTCCTGAGGGGCCCGGGAGCTCCTGCCAGAGTGGACGCAGCGCCACATCTTCCTGAAGACTCCTCTCAGGTCCTGAGACGGCTCAGGGGCTCCTGTCAGCGTGGATGGGGGCCCATATCTTCCTGAAACCTCCCTGAAGGTCCTGAGGCTGCTCATGGACTCCTGTCAGCGTGGATGCGGGCGCACAATTTCCTGAAGCCTCGACGCAGGTCCTGGGGTGGCTCAGGGCTCCGGTAGGCGTGGATGAGGGCCAACATCTTCCTGAAGCCTCCCCGCAGGTCCTGAGGCGGCCCAGGAGCTCATCTCAGGGTGGATGCGGGCCCACATTTTCCAAAAGCCTCACTGCGCGTCCAGAGGAGACCGGGGCTCCGGTCAGCATGAACGCGGCCCAATTTCGCCCTGAAGACTCCCCACGGGTCCTGAGGAGGCTGCAGCTCATCAGCATAGACACGTCCCCACGTCATCCTCAGGCCTCCCCAGCACAGGCTGGCTCCTATTAGTGCAGGCAGAGGAGGCCTACTGTGCATGCGTGCCCCTTGGGAAGGTCCTGGTCTTGGGCGCTCCCTGTGGGACGCTCAGGCGCTTCAGGAGGCTGTGCAGGAGGCAGTGGGTGCTCCATGGGCCCCACCTGCCTCCTTTCAGGCTCCAGCTGGGGCTGTTAGCTTCAGAAACATCTCACTGAATAGGAGCCCAACACCCGGGTTCCCCAGAAATACTTAAGGACAAGGTATTGGAGTCCAGAGGATGCGAAATGAAATGTGGACCAGACTTTTACCACTTCCTGCAAATCTCACTCACCCCTCTTCCACTGTGGGAGGGACTGCAGGTTGGTAGAGCTGCCCTGGAAACAGTGTACAGGCCTCTCAGGAATTTACAAATAGAGCTGACCTGCGACCAGCAGGTGAACGGCCTGGAGCTCATTCCGAGGATACAGATGCACTGAGACTCGGGACACCTGCACCCCAATGTCCACAGCAGCCGGGTCCACAGTAGCCACACTGTGGGAGGACCTCGGTGCCCTGAGGCAGATGATGGATAAAGAGGATGGGAGATAGATGATGGTCATAGAGAGAGAAATGGTACTCAGCTATCAAAGAGAAGGAAATCTTTCCATTTGCAATAATGTGGATAGAACTAAAGGGATCATGTTAAGTGAAGTAAGTCAGTCGGGAAAGAGAATGACCATGTGGTGTCATTCATAGATGGAATTATAGAAGCAAAGCAGATGAACTACTGTGAAGGGAAAGAAAAACAAATAAGATGAAAACAGATGCAGGAAATACAGTCTCTTAATGATAGGAATGGAACTGAGGGTCTCTGGAAGGGGGGGATAACAGGGGACCGGCATGAAGGAGGGCACGTAATGTCACGGGCACTGCTGTTATCTCCAACTGGTGAATCACTGAATTCTTCCTCTGAAAGTATAATACACTATACGTTTATTAATTGGGTTTATTAAATTAAGTTAAAGAAAATCAGTTGTATCAGAGCACATTTCCTTCTGGAATCTATGTTTTGCTCATTCAGCTTAGGCCAGGACCACCCTCCAAGGGTCTGGTTTGTCTAAGTAGGCTCCACGCCTCGTCCATGTCCCAGCCCAGGGCTAGAACTCAAGACCCCTGAGATCAGGACCAGAGGTGAGGTCAGGAGTCGGATGCTTAACTGATGGAGCAGGTGAGGGCCCGAGAACCACGCTGCTTTATCCTGTGTCTCTGTGATATCATTTGAAATAGAAAGTGCTGGGTCAGACTATGTCATGCTTCTCCAATACTGATTTGCTGTTTGGGGCATTTCTTGGGGGGGGATGGAGGTTATGGGTGGTTCTTTCCTATTTCTAAGATCTGCCACCATGATTTTGATAGGAATGACATTGAAACTGAGGGTAGCTTCAGGAACTGCGGACATTTTCACAAGATGAGGGTCCCACCCCACAAGACCAGGACAGCCTCCCAGAGCCTGGTATTGCTCAGAGCACAAGTCTTGTGCTCCTTTGGTTCAGTCTCATTATTTATTCTCCTTGATGCTCCTAAGAAGGCCTTCATGTCCTTCCTTTCCTTCCTGAGTGCTCATTGTCAGGACACAGCAAGGCTACTCTGCTCTGTAGGGTCAGTTTGTGTCCCGTGACTTTACTGAACTCACTCCTTAGTTCTAACAGGTTTTGGTGGAGGCTCTCGGGTTTCCTGTTTCTAGTACCGCGTCTTCAGCATATAGGGACAGTGTGACGTCCCCCTTCCATGTGTTAACCTTTGCTGTTTACAGCTTAATGTCCTAGAAAGCCCCACAATTGAATCAAAACTGAGCCCAAGCCAAGGGCAGGAAGCCCCTATTAGAATGAGAACAGAGCTCAATGCCCTTGAAGGGCCCATATCAAAATGTAAACAGAACTTAAGGAATTGCTCCAGCCCTTCTGGAGGTCCCCGAGTCCAGCCCTTAAAACTAAGCTAAAACCCTCCTCGGGGACCAAGTCTCTGCTTCGCTGTGTTGGGTATACTTCGACACAAGATCGAGCTTGTAAATAATCTCACATATGTTTGCATCGGAATCAGCTTCTTGGTGGTTTCTCAGATTCGCAATCTTGGGCACAACAGTCTGAGATAAAAAAACAAAACCAAAAGGAGCTCGGATGCGGGCAGAGTGAAAGCAGGGTTCTGAGAGAAGCAGCGGAGACCCGGGGGCTTGGGTGCCCTTCTGTGGAGGGCCTGCAGACTGGGGGGTGGAATGCTCAGCCCCAGAGCCAGAGGACACAGCGTCCCCACCCGCATCCCGCCCATCAGCGCCAAGTCTCAGGGAACAGCACAGCACTGCCCGCTGGAGGCCAGAAGGACTGACACCCAACCTGCCTCTGACACAGCAGTCAGATGTGCACCTGACATCACTGCCATGGCCAATCCTCAGACCCCGCACAGACCACTCCCTGCCACCAAGGTGTCGGACCACAGAGGATGCAGAGATTCAGCTCTGCCTGGAAAGTAGGGTCTAGCTTCCTTTGTACTTTGTGCTTTATTTTCATTTAGTTTCTTTGATTCTATTTTATAAATTGCCTTATTTTAATTTTTATGTATGTACCTTATATATTTCTCATTTTTAGATTCATGGTACTTTAATTTTGTTTCTTATTTTGGGATTTAGAATCTTTTAACAACCAGGCCAAAATAATCTGGTGATTTTTTGGGGGGAGGGCAGTTGTTATTGTTTTTCTTAGTTTTTCTTTTTCTTCCTTCTTCCTACTTTCTATTTCTGGAAAAAATAATGAGATGGAGAAATTCACCTCCATAAAAAAACATGACGTAGTACTCACAGCCAGGAAGTCCATCAATACAAATATATGGTGTCTAACTACAGTTTAAAACAATGATTATAAAGATAGCAGCTGGGCTGGAAAAAGAGCACAACAGAAAACTAGAGAATCCCTTACTGTAGAAATAAAAGAAGTAAAATCTAGTCAGGCCAACGTTAAAAATGCTATAACTGAGATGCAGTTCCAAGTGGAAGCCTTAAAAACAAGAAAGGTTATGGACCACAGAGGCAGACGTAGGGAAGTCAGCCACTTATTAAAAGAATAACATTCGTATCATAGGAGACTCAGAAGATGAAGAGAGAGAAATGGTGGGCCATACTCAGCCATTAGAAACAACAAATACCCACCATTTGCTTCAAGGTGGATGGAACTGGAAGGTATTATGCTGAGTGAAGTAGGACAATCGGAGAAGGACAAACATTGTATGTTCTCATTCATTTGGGGAATATAGGTAATACTTAAAGGGAATATAAGGGAAGGGAGTAGAAATGTGTGGAAAATATCAGAAAGGGAGGCAGAACATAAAGACTCCTAACTCAGGGGATCCCTGGGTGGCGCAGCGGTTTAGCGCCTGCCTTTGGCCCAGGGTGCGATCCTGGAGACCCGGGATCGAATCCCACATCCGGTTGCCAATGCATGGAGCCTGCTTCTCCTTCTGCCTATGTCTCTGCCACTCAAAAAAGGTTATGTGCAGACATTCCACACTCAAGTACATGAGCATAGCTTCCCACTCTTATGTGTGGAATACACATAGTAACTTCCTTCTACAAAATATATTATGAAAAACTTAATAATGATAATATAATAATAATAATAATAATATTAATAACAATAAAGAATGACTTTACTATGGAGAAACTTAACACTACCTCAGCAAGATGATCAGATCTATACCAAGAATGATAAATCATGTTGATAGTATCTATCCTTTATATGATATAATAAAAATGGCAGTATATCTCTGTATAGAATCCACAAAAACAGTTCAATCATGAGATAAACAACAGACATATCTCAACTCAAATTTTACAAAATACTCTACTTCTCAAAGTTTTCCAGTTCACCAACAGCAAGGAAAGGCTGAAAGACTGTCACAATCCAGAGGAGCTTAAGAAAACATGAGGACAAATGGAGTGTGATATAAAGGATGGTGACTTAGCAAAAACTAAGGAAATCTGATAAAGTATGGTCTTTGGTTATTGCGAATATTTTAATATAGATTCATTAGCTAATATTTGTACCGTACTGATATAAGATATCAATAATTGGAGAAATTGAGTGCAAGTGCATGAGAATTCTCTGTACTATCTTCTCAATTTCCCTATGAAGCTTTGTTTTCTTTCTAAGAAATAAGATTTAATTTGAATATTGACTTAAATGAATCAGGCTCCAGTGTGAAGACATTTTAAGAATCATTGAATTAACTTTTGCCTTAAAGATTTCCTTCGATGGGAACATAGTAAGAATTTTATATCAGAAGGAAAGAAAAACACTTATGAACACGTATAATGCCTCTTCAACCTGAAAAGCAGGAAAGGATAATAAATAGCAAAAATCAGATAAAAATACTTCTAGTATAATAGACACCATATTGCAAGTGCATTTAAAATTAGCAATGTATAACATTTATTTCCTTGACATTTGTCTTCCAAAGAGTTCACAGTGTTTCAGTGTCAGTTGAAACAGGGGAAGAATCTCAGGGAAGAATCTGTCACTTAATAATAGGACCATTGGTACTAATGTCTCTCAATTATTTCCAAATCCATAAAGATTCATTTCCTGATGAATGACTGAGCTGTGAAGAAATAGATGAGAAAGCCTCATCCCTCTGAATTACTTGTGTCAGAATATTTTAAACATAGTACTATGGATAGTAAATTATCTTTATTAACAGGAAATACGTCTCAGATTAGAATCTGAGAAATCGGATGGGCAGAGAAAAAATGCTTTAAATCACTCCTCAAGTTTTAAAGACAAAGGAGAACTTTTCTATGTACAAAGTCAGTTGTCAAGATATCCTTAGGGAATAAGATTCTGCAGCATCTAATCCTGCTGCACTGCCGGGACGTCGGCACCCCAGGTCTTCCTGATCCCAAATCCCTGGCCCTGTCGCCGAACACAGGCTGCCAGGCTGAGGTCATTTGCAATGTCTCTCTTAGGAGCTCCAGGGAGGGGGGAATGAGCTAGATAGGACAGGACGGGATGCGTGGAGGCCGAGAACATTATGGCCATTCTACTTTAAGTTCAGTATTAGCACACGTCCACCAATCCCAGGCCCCTGTGAAGAAGAGCTGAAATTTGCATTACTTCAGTTACTGGAATAAAACAAAAGTTGACAGCTTAATGTCTTAGAAAGCCCCACAATAGAATAAAAACCGAGCCTAAGCCAGGGGCTGGAAGCCCCAATTAGAATGAGAAGAGAGCTCAATGCCCTTGAAGGACCCATATCAAAATGTAAACAGAACTTGAGGAATTGCTCCAGCCCTTCTGGAGGCCCCTGAGACCAGCCCTTAAAACTAAGCTAAAACCCTCCTCGGGGTCCAAGTCCCTGCTCCACTGTGTGGGGTATACCTGGACCCTTGCTTGAGTTTGTAAAACAACCCACGTGTGTTTGCATAAGTGTCGGCTCCTTAGTGGTTTCTCGGATTCGCAATCTTGGACACAACACCCGAATGACCCCTCCCCACCTGGACTGACCTCCTGTCCCCTCCCACCCAGGCTGACCCTCAGTCACCTCCCCACCCACCACAGCTGGGCACAGGCCCTCACACAGTTCCATGGGCACGGTGGGCACTCCCGCCATCCCCGGCCTCCCAGGCAATGGAAGGAGGTTTCGGCAGGAAACATTCCCATGGTGGACCCAGGGCTCCCTGACCAGGAGAACACCTGGTGAAAGGTCTGGGTCTGTGTCCCTGACGCCAGCTCCTCCTCCCAGGTTTTCCCACAGGAAATGAAAGAGGAAGACCTGGTCTCCTCCAGGAACATCACTCAGGTGGACCTGGACGTCAACAGGATGTGCAGCAGTCACATCATATTTTGGGACTACTACGGGGTAGGGTGAGGTTCAGGGGCCAGGGGGGATCAGGACCCAGTGGAGGACCAGGGGATTCTGGGTAGGGAAAACGGGGATTCTGAGTCGGGGGGCAGAACAGCAGCCAACAACACACCGCTCCATGGTAGGGTGTTGGGGATGACCTCTGTGCCCCCACCCCCAGGGCCTCGGACATGAGGAGGCCACTAGGATGGGGTCTCCAGTGCTTGCCATGGGAGCTGAACCCCAAAGGGGAGAGGGACGGTCCTCTGAGTAGCAGGGGATGAGGTGGGGGACGTGGGGGGCAGGAACCAGACCTGGGGGTCAGGCGGCATGGCCACGGCTGGACCAGGACACACATTGATTCCATGAGGGTCGGACGGGTCAGAGTGACACCCACTCTTGGTGATTTATATATTTCTAAATTCTATGCATTTAATTTGAGACATTTTGCAATTTGAAAACACACATAGTATGATGAACCCCAGATAATGCTCCCGGTCCAGCCAGGGTCCTGCACTGACCACACCCCGCCCCAGGGACAGGTGTCTCAGCAAACCCCAGACTGGAGTTGCCTTTAAGTGTAGACGTCTCCTTATGCATCTTAGAGGAAGGGGATGCCCTGTGTCCGCAGGCCCCCCATGACATCCCCCTCATTCCCCACTCCCACTCCATCCCCCTACATCATCATTCCCCATGGCATCCCACCTACACCATCCCAATCAGACCCACACAGCCCCACACAATCCCCACCCACACTATACCCCAACACCATGCCCCCATACCATCCACCCCCACACCATGAGCCCCCATCAAGGACCCGGTGCAGGTGCCCCCTGTGGGACATGCTCAGCCTCCCCGGGGATCTCTCGATACCCTGCTCCCATTAGAAGCCTGGGGGTCTCATAGAGTACCTAGGGGTTGCAGGGAGGAGCGAAGACAAGGAGCCCCCGACAGGGTGTGTGCAGGTGAGTGGTGCAGAGGATGCACTGTCCCCTCTGAGGGCGGCACATCCTTCACAGGACACCAGCCCATAACCCAGGGGGATCTGGGCTGGCCTGGCCGCAGGCTCTGTGAAGGTGGGGGTGATTTGAGACCCTGCCCCAGGCCCAACAAAAAGACTAGTGGGATCCAGCCCCCCATGGCCCTGTCCAGCCCTGGATTCTGGCCCTACACTGAGCGAGCCTTCTCACAGCTGGATGTGGCCTCCTGGGCCCTGGGGGTGCCCCACAGATCCAGATCGCTGACCTAGGGCAGCCCTGGGGATCCCGGGACACCCAAGGTTGGGGAGAACAGAGGTAGGCCGGTGGACCCTACCTGCACCCACACCAGGAGGCAGTCTCCTCCAGGTGCTGGAGCCACAGGAGCCCCATGACCAGGGTCCACCTGCCCTGTGGGGACCCAGCGCAGGAACACATGAGCTGCAGGTCAAGGTGAGCTCTGCTGTCCTCACAACCATCTCTCATGCTGAAACCTCAGGACACACGCCCCCACCTGGAGTCCACACATGCTCCCCCGTGGGGGACTCCAGCACTTGCCACACACCCATGTGATTCTTGCCCTCCTCTAAAGGACAGAATGGTCTCCCTTCCCAGGGGAAGGCATGCACCCTCGACTCTGAGCCCGTTTGCTGTAGAATGTCAATAAAGTATTGTGGTGTGAAAATGCACAGCCAGCCCGTTTCTGTGGCTCCCAGAACTCTGTGTACGGGGCGTGGAGAGACCCACAGAGAGGAGGAGGGGGCACCACCCAGGCCCCAACAGCCCCTGCATGGGCACTGCAAGGCACAGCTGACGTCCCCACGTGCCTTCCAGGGGCGGCCAGATGCCAGGGTCAGGACCCCACACACTATACTGGGACTCAGCCTGTGCCCCATGGGCCAGGAGGGCCTGGGACAGAGTGACAGCCAAGGGGCCTCAGGTCACCAGGGTCTGTGAAAAGCGACCTGGGATGTCTGTGCTCCCTCTGTCCAGGGGGCCGGGGCTGGCCCGGTTACGGGGCATGTACTCCCCTCCCTGCATCCCCGTGCCAGTGTGCCTGGGGCACTGAAGGCCTGTGGGGCGCTCAGAGTGGCTGTGGAAGGGACGTCAGGACAGCAGGCCCTTGTGTTGTGCCCAAGACTGCGAATCTGAGTAACCACCGATGAGCTGACACCAATGCAAACTCCTGAGGGTTTCTCTACAAACTGTAGCTTGGGTCCAAGTGCACCCGACACAGCAGAGCAGGGAGTTGGACTCCGAGACTAAGGCATAGCAGCTTTGTAGGGGCAGTGACCGTGGGATATGCAGAAATTTGCACAGTCATGTTGGTCCACATGCAAGTGGCTGATTGAATTACACCTTAGCCTATAGTATCCACTTGAGCTGGCCTATTACTTTGGTTGGAATTGGCTCACAGTTCTGGGGGGCACAAAGCAGGGTTACATTGTTATGAGCCAATTTCCGATTAGGGTGTGCCCAGCCATTTGACTCGGGTGGGGCAGCACCTTAAGCCATAAGCAGGTCATGTGGGGTCAGAGGGGAGGTGGTGGGTGTAGCACAAAATGGAATCAGTCCTGCGCTGCTTGTCCAGGGGTAGGGGATTTTTATTAAATTTCCTGTGTCCCAACTTGCAGCTCATCCACCTGGGCAATGCTCACCAGGTGGACTCAGCGTGCACACCTTGTGGTGCTGGGTCTCTCACACGAGCATGTGGATGGCACCCTCCTTGCCCTAGTGAGTAAGGGCTGGGTGAGCATGGGGCTCGGCCTGAAAGCCAGGCAGCACAGGGGACCAAAGAAACCCAGCCCCATCCCCACCCCGACCTCCACACACAGGCAGCCCCAGGGTTCCGCGCCACGGGTACCCGACTCCTCAGGAGCTCCCCCCAGGGTTGCCCTGAGGTCTGACTCCCTGCTGGAGAGGCATCGGCGAGAAGAGAAGCAGCCGGCGCTTGGCGAGACCCACTGTCGGACATGGTAATTTGGCCGAGCCAGTCCTTCCACCTCAGCTGAACCTCCAGCTGAAATTCACTGCAGGAGCGAGCCCCGGGTCAGCCAGGAGAGCCCAGCTAGCCACCCAGCGCCAGCACCAGAAATGATGTGGTACCAACCATTTCGGTGTTTGGGTTACCCAGCCAGAGGATCCAATAGCTACACGTGATAGGTTCATGTGATAGACAAACACACACCCCACAACGAACAAAAGTCAGAATCACCCCAATGCTGTCAAACAGCAGCTGGATGGTTACATACATGACGCCGTGGTCCCCAATAGGATACATGGAAGACGCTATAAACCACGACTGCAGAGGTGCTGGAAGCACGGAGATGTGCCTGCTGGGTTCCAAAAAGGAGCGCAGAGGGGCAGGAAACATCCTACGGAGGGGGGGCCCCCTTAGGAAAGGACACCAGGTCCCTGTGAATGCTAAGGATGGTGAAATCTGTCCTCCCTTTCAGCTTCTGCTTTTCCTCCTAAATGCCATTTTCCTCAGTCATACGAGCAAAAATTTATTTTATGTTTTTAACTTTCTTTTTATTGGAGTCCAATTTGTATGAATTCTTTCTACAGGAAGTGTGTCCTTCAGGAGAGAAGGAGAGAGAAAGATTTTCCCTGACAGGCAAAGTATAAAGGAGTTCATGACCGCTAAACCAGTCCAGTAGGGAATTTTAAGAGGGACTCTTCTAGTGGGGGAAAAAAAGATACCAAAAGCAACAAAGACTAGAAAGGACCAGAGAACGTCACCAGAAACACCAACTCTACCACTAACAACAAGGCACAAGTTCATATCTTTGAATAAGCACTCTGAATACTGATACTAAATGCTCCAATCAAAAGATATACGGTGTCAGAGTGGCTTAAAAAACAGGATCCGGGATACCTGGGTGGCTCAGGGATTGAGCCTCTGCCTTTGACTCAGGGTGTGATCCTGGAGTCTGGGATCGAGTCCCATATTGTGCTCCTGGTGCTGAGCATGCTTCTCTCTCTGCCTAATTTTCTGCCTCTCTCTCTCTCTTTCTCTCTCTCTCTCTCTCATGCTCTCAAATATAAAATTGTTATTAAAAAAACAAGATCCATCAGTATGCTGCCTACTAGAGGCTCACCTTAGACCTATAGACACCAGCAGTTTGAAAAGTCAGGGAATGGAAAATCATCTATCACGCTAATGGTTATGAAAAGAAAGCTGGAGGACCAATACTTATATTAGACAAACTAGATTTGAAACCAAACCCTGGGGGACACCTGGTGGCTCAGTGGTTGAGCATCTGCTTTCGGCTCAGGGGTTGATCCTGGGATCCCAGGATCGAGTCCCACATTGGCATCCCTTTGGGGAGCCTGTCTCTCCCTCTGCCTATGTTTCTGCCTCTGCTCCTCTGTGTATCTCTCATGAATAAATAAATAAAATATTTAAATCTCAAAAAGAAAGAACAAATACTGTAAGAAGAGATGAAGGAGGGCATTATTTCATAATTAAAAAGACTATCAGGATCAAACAACTAAATATTCATGCTGCCAACATGGCAGTACCTAAATATGGAACCAAATTACCAATAAACGTACAGGAACTCACTGATAATGATACAATGACATGGGATTTTAACACCCACTTATGACAATGGACCGATCGTCTATGAAGAAAATGAACAGGGGAACAAGAGCCTTGACACACTGGACCACAGGGACTCCACAGATATAGTCTGAATATTTCTTCCTAAAGCAGAATACACATTCCTTTCAAGTGCAGATGGGACATTTTACAGAACAGATCATATCATGGACCACAAATCCGCCCTCAACAGGTACAACAGGTACAAGAAGGATGGTATCACACCATGTACATTTTCGGACCACGACACTAAGAAACTCGAAGTCGACAGTAAGAAAAAATTTGGACAGACCAAAAACTCGTGGAGATTATGATCATCCTACTAGAGAAGGAATGGAGCAACCAGGAAATTAAAGAGGAAATTTAAAACAAATGAAAATGAAAACATGTTTCTTCAAACCTCTAGGATATAGCAAAGACAGTCCTTAGAGGGAAGTAGATAGCAATACAGGCCTACCTCAAGAAACAAGAAGTCTCCAATACACAACCCAACACTACACCTAAAGGAGATGGAAAAGGAATAGGAAACAAAGCCTAAAGCCTACAAAAGAAAGGAAAAATAAAGATGAGAGCAGAAATAAACAATACAGAAACAACAAAACAGTAGAATGGAATAATGAAACTAAGAACTGGTTCTTCAAAATAACTAAGAAAATGGATCAAGCCCTAGCCAGCCTTATCAACAAGAAAACAGAAAAGAACTAAATAAATAAACTCACAAAAGAGATGAGAGATCACAATCAACACCAGAAAATAAGACAATTATAAGGGAATACTATGAAAGATTATACGCTAACAAACTGGGAGACCAGGAAGAATTGGAGAGATCCCTAGAAATGTGCAAACGAGCAAATCTCAAAGAGTAAGAAATAGAAAATGTGAATAGACCCATAACTAGCAAAGGAATTGAATCAGCAAGGCACATGGGTGTCTCAGTAGTTGAGCATCTGCTTTGGCTCACGTCATGATCCTTGGGTCCTGGGGAATCATGTCCCACATCAGGCTCCCTGCATGGAGCCTCATTTTCCCCCTGCCTATACCCTGCCTCTCTGTGTCTCGCATGAATACATAAATGAAATCTTTAAAAAAGAAAAAAGATAAATGATGAGAAAGGACCCAAATAAAATCACAAATAAGATAAGAGAAATAACAACCAACACTAGAGAAATACAAGCGTTTATAAGAGAGCATTATGAAAAATTATATGCCAGCAACCTAGAACCTGGAAGAAATAGATCAATTCCTGGAAATATATAACATAGCAAAAATGAAAAGGGAAGAAATAAGAAACTTGAACAGACAGATAACCAATAACGAAATTGAATCAGCAATCAAGAATATCCGAACAGGAGACGCTTAGATTAATAGAATAGAATGGAATTCCGAAACAAGATACAAACTTGTAACTCTATGATCCATTAATCGACAACAAGGCAGCAAGGAATATCCAATGGCACAAAGACAGTCTCTTCAACAAACCTGAACCCCAGGATAAGAACAAATGGTGTTGGGAAAAGCAGGCAGCCACATGCAGAAGAATGAAACGGGACCACTTTCTTACACCATATATATAAAAAATAAATTCAAAATGGATGAAAGACCTAAATGTGAGACCTGAAAACATAAAAAGAAGAAAAGATAGGCAGCAACGTCTTTGACGTTGGCCATTGGATCTTCTTTCTAGATATGCCTCTGAAGTGAGGGAAACAAAAGCAAAAATAGTATTGGGACTTCATCAAATTCAAAAGCTTCTGCAAAGTGAAAGAAACAACCAATGCTAACAGGCAACATACAAAATGAAAGGAGATATTTGTAAACAACACATCCAATAAACAGTTAGTATGCAAAATACGTAAAGCAAATATAAATCTCAGCATCCTAAACACAAATTATCCAACTGCAGATGGGCAGAAGACATGAATGGACTTTGTCTCTGTCAAGACATCCAGATGGCCACCAGACACCGAAAGACACTCAGCGTCACCCATCATCAGGGAAATGCAAATGAAAACCACAATAAGATGTCACCTGACAGCCGACAGAATGGCTAAAATTAACAACAGAAGAAACAACACGTGTTGTTGAGGGAATAGAGAAGAGGGAGCCCCCTTACACTCCTGGTGGGCATGGGAACAGGTGCAGCCACTGTGGAAAACACTGTGGGGGGTCCTCGAGACGTTAAAAATAGGGGATCCCTGGGTGGTGCAGCGGTTTGGCACCTGCCTTTGGCCCATGTCGCGACCCTGGAGACCCGGGATCGAATCCCACGTCGGGCTCACAGTGCACGGAGCCTGCTTCTCCCTCTGCCTGTGTCTCTGCCTCTCTCTCTGTGACTATCATTAAAAAAATTAAAAAAAGAAGTTAAAAATAGACCTACCCTACGATTCCAAAATTGTAGAGGTAGGAATTTACCCCGAGGATAGAAAAGTCGTTTAGTAGATTCCAAGTGGGACACGAAGCCCAGTGTTTGTAGCAGCGTAATCAACAACAGCCAAACTGTGGATACAGCCCTGATGTCCTTTGACTGATGAATGGGCAGAGACGATGTGGTAAATATACACACTGCGACATCACTCGGTCATCAGAAGCGATGAAAGGAAGCCATTTACAATGACGTGGGAGAAGTGGAAAGGACTTATGCTCAATGAACTCAGTCAGTCAGAGAAAGACAGATACCAAATACCATACAGTTGCAGTCACATGTGAATGTTAAGAAACCAGACAAACTGGCAAAGGGGCAGAGGGGGGGATGAGAGAAGCAAACAAAAAAACACACTCTTAACCACAGAGAATAAACTAATAAATACCAGAGGAAGGTGAGGGGGATGGGGAATCAGGCGATGGGGATAGTACAGGGCACCTGTGACCAGTACCAGGCGTTGTATCCAAGGGTTGAATCACTATGTGGTAAACCTGAAACTATATCATTCTGTGTATACAAAGAGGAATTCAAGTAAAACTTTAAAATAATAATAGGTAGTATTGATGAAACATGTATGCACTAGAGATAAAATCAGAAAGGCAACTGAAAATCCAAATAAAGAATCTTTAGAGCCATAAATCCCCTCCTTAGTTCAGCTCCGGAGAAGCCTGCCATGTCTATTCTCACCCCAGCAGAGGCCTGGATTTTGATTCTCTGGGGAGGCCACTGACTTGGTGGAGTCAGGCTATCTTTGAACCCAAAACCTAAATAGAATGCATAAAACTAAATGGCCCAAGATGCTAGGAGTCCCAGTGCAGGCACAGGCCAAGACCCAAACTCTAACCATACACAGACATAACCCTAAACCTACACTTAATCCTAATGTTAACCTAACCATTAAACAAGATCCATCACTAATCGAAAACCAAACACAAACCCCAAGACCAAAACACATTCACTGAACCTTTCTGCCAACCCTCACCCTAACTACTAAACATAGGTTCACCTAAACTTAGGTTTCCTTAACCCTGACCCCTACCTTAAATCTAACCCAAACCCTAACCTCTAACCCTAACCTTAAAATAAGTTATTCAAATCCAATTCCTAACCTTAACCTGTACCCTAACCCTAACCCTCTAATACTAATCCTATCTCATACCCCAAACTGTACCCTAGCCCGTACCCTAAAACCAACCCCTAACCCACTCCCTAACCCTATATCTTACCCTTTTCCAAAACCGTACCCTGACCCTGAGCTGACCCTAACCCTAAATCCTAACCAAACCCTAACCCTAGCCCTAACCCCAATCCTAATCCTCGCCCTAACCCTAAACCTAGCCCTAACTTTAACTCTAACCCTTAACTCTAACCCCTAACTCTAACCCCTAACCATAACTCACACCCTAACCCCTAACCCTAACTGCAAACCTAAGCCCAACCCTAACTCTAACCATAACCCTAACCCCAACCTCTAACCTCCTGCCCTAATCCCTAGAGCCTAAACCCTAACCCTAACACTAAATCCTGTCCCTTACCCTAACCCCATCCTAACTCTTAACACTGAACAATACCCTTATGCCTCTCCTAACCTCTAATTTGTAACCATAAGCATAATCACTAACCCCTAACATCTAACCTAAGGCTAACCACCAACTTCCTCCCCTCCCCTCACCCTACCATTCATTCTACACTTTCACTTACCCTGTGGTTCTGAGGAGTCCTTTCTGATGTGGACGTGACCCCAACAGCTCCTCCAGATTCCTCGAAGGGGTCAAGAGGAAGCCGGGCTCCTGTGAGTGCGGATGTGGTGCCACGAGTTCCTGAGGCATAGTCAGCGGGTCCTGAGGACGCTGGGTCTCCTGTCACTGTAGACTATGCCTCACATCCGCTGGAAGCCTCACAGCAGGTCCTCAGGAGCCGGGCTCCTGTCACCCTGGACATGGCCCCACGTCCCCCAGAAAACTCACCGCGGGTCCTGAGGAGGCTGTGGGCTCCTCTCAGCATACACACAGCCCCTTATGTCCCGAAGCCAAAGTGCAGGTCCTGAGGAAGACAGGGTTCCTGTCAGCATTGACGCGGCCCCACATTTTCCTCAAGCCTCACCATAAGACCTGAGAGGCTGGGGGCTCCTGTCAGCATGGATGTGGCCCCAAATCTTCCCAAAACTTCACAGTGGGTCCTGAGGAGGCTGGAGACTCCTGTCACTGTGGATGGCACCCACATTTTTCTTAGCCTCACCACAGGCCTGACAAGGCTGGGGTCTTCTGTCCACATGGGCGCATCCACATATTTCCCCAAGTCTACACCAGGGTCCTGAGGAATTTAGCGTCCTGTATCTCATGTTGAACTGTTTTTGTAGATTATATACAAAGATATACTGCCATTTTCATTATATCATATAAAGAATAGATACTATCTACATGATTTATCAGTCCTGGCATCGTTCTGATCATCTTGCTGAAGTAGGGTTTGTCAGCTTTCTCCGTAGTAAACTGATTATTTATTATTATTATTATTATTATTATTATTATTATTTTATCATTATTATTTTAAGTTTCTCATAATATATTTTGTAGAAGGAAGTTACTTTGTGTATTGCACACATAAGAGTGGGAAGATATGCTCATGAACTTGGTGGTGGAATGTCTGCACAAATTGTTTGAAATTCTTCTACATGGGAGATTTCTCTTCCCTCTAGGTTTGTTTGATTGTTTTTATTCAAAGATGTTATTTATTTATTTGAGAGAGAGAGGAGAGAAAGAGCATGAGCGAGCGGGACAGAGGGAGAGGGAGAAGCAGGTTCCCAGCTGAACAGGGAGCCTGCCTTGGGACCTGGATCATGATCCGAGCCTAAGACAGAAGCTTAACTGACTGAGCAACCCAGGTGCCACTCTTTGTTTCTTTCTTTTTTTTTAATAATAAATTTACTTTTTATTAGTGTTCTATTTGCCAGCATACAGAATAGCACCCAGTTCTCATCCCGTCAAGTGGCCCCCTCAGTGCCCGTCACCCATTCACCCCCACCCACCGCCCACTTCCCCTTCAATCACCCCTAGTTCTTTCCCAGAGTTAGGAGTCTTTATGTTCTGTCCTCCTTTCTGATATTTCCCACTCATTTCTTCTCCCTTCCCTTATATTCCCTTTCACTATTATCTATATTCCCCAAATGAATGAGAACATACAATGTTTGTCCTTCTCCGATTGACTTACATCACTCAGGATAATACCTTCCAGTTCCATCCATGTTGAAGCAAATGGTGGCTAATGGCTGAGCAAGGCCCACCTTTTCTCTCTCTTCATCTTCTGAGTCTCCTAAGATATGAATGTTATTGTTTTATTTTTTTTAATTTTTTTTATTTATTTAGGATAGGCACACAGTGAGAGAGAGAGAGAGGCAGAGACACAGGCAGAGGGAGAAACAGGCTCCATGCACCGGGAGCCCAACGTGGGATTCGATCCCGGGTCTCCAGGATCACGCCCTGGGCCAAAGGCAGGGGCCAAACCGCTGCACCACCCAGGGATCCCCTGAATGTTATTGTTTTAATAAGTGGCTGAGTTCCCAAAATCTGCCTCTATGGTCTATAACGTTTCTTGTTTTTAAGGCTTCCACTTGGGACTGCATCAGACTTATAGCATTTTTAACGTTGGCCTGACTAGATTTTAGTTCTTTTATTTCTACAGTAAGGGATTCTCTAGTTTTCTCCTGTGCTCTTTTTCCAGCCCAGCTGCTATCTTTAATATCATTGTTTTAAACTGTAGTTAGACATCATATATGTGTATTGATGAACTTCCTGGCTGTGAGTACTACCTCATGTTATTTTATGGAGGAGAATTTCTCCATCTCATTAGTTATTCCAGAAAAGAAAGAAGGGTGAAAAAGAAAAACCAAGAAAAACAGTAACAACTGTCCTCCTCCCCCCCCCCAAAAAAAACCAGATTATTTTGGCCTGCTCATTAAAAGATTCTAAATTCCAAAATATGAAACACAATTAAAGTACCATGAGAGTAAAAATAAGAAATATATAAGGTACATACATAAAAGTTAAAATAAGGCAATTAATAAAATAGAATCAAAGAAAATAAATGAAAAAAGAGCACAAACTACAAAGGAATCTAGACTCTACTTTCGAGGCAGAGCTGAAGATCTGCAGCCTCTCTGGTTTGACAACTTGGTGCAGCGAATGGTCTGTGTGGGGTCTGGGCATGGGCCTTGGCGCTGATTGTCAGGTGCACATCTGCCTGGGAGTTGCACCTGTGGGGGTCAGAGGCGGGGTGGGCGTCATCGCCTCTGGGCTCCAGCAGGCGGTGCTGTGCTGCTCCCTGAGACCCGGCCCTGATGGGCGGGATGCGGGTGGGGTGTCTGGGTCCTCTGGCTCTGGGGCTGAGCTTCCTGCCCCCCAGTCTGCTGGGGCCTCCACAGAAGAGCTCCCAATCCCCCGGGTCTCTGTCGCTTTTCTCAGAACCCTGCGTTCACTCTACCTGCGTCCGAGCTTCTTTTGGTTTTGTTTTTTTATCTCAGACTGTTGTGCCCCAGATTGCGAATCCGAGAAACCACCGAGAAGCTGACACTGATGCAAACACATGAGGGTTTATTTACAAGCTTGAGCTTGTGTCCATGTATACCCGACACAGTGGAGCAGGGACTTGGACCCCGAGGTGGGTTTTAGCTTCGTTTTAAGAGCTGGTCTTGGGGAACTCCCGAAGGGCTGGAGCAATTCCTCAAGTTCTGTTTACATTTTGATATGGGGCCTTCAAGGCATTGAGATCTGTTCTAATAGGGGCTTCCTGCATTTGGCCTGTGCTCAGTTTTTATTCTATTGTGGGGCTTGCTGTGTCCTGACAATGAGCACTCAGGAAGGAAATGACGGATGTGACTCCCTTCTCAGGAGCATCACAGAGAATAAATAATGAGACTGAACCAAAGGAGCAGAAGACTTGTGCACTGAGCCATACCAGGCTCTGGGAGGCCATCTTGGGCTCGTGGTTTGGGAGCCTCATCTTGTGAAAATGTCCGCAGTTCCTGAAGCCACCCTCTATTTCAATGTCATTCCTGTCAAATCATGGTGGCAGATCCTATAAATAGGAAAAAAAACCCATAACATCCATCCGCCCCCACAAATGACCCCGGAGAGCAAATCAGTATTGGAGAAGCAGGACAGAGCGGGACGCAGCACTTTCCTATTTCAAAAGATGTCACAGAGACACAGGATAAAGCAGTGTTGTCCTCGGGACCCCGCCTGGCTCCGTCGGTTAAGCATCTGACTCCTGACCTCACCATCGGTCCTGATCTCGGAGTCGTGAGTTCTAGCTCTGGGCTGGTCCATGGACGAGGCCTGACATCTACTTAAACAAACCAGACCCATGAGGGTTGGTCCCAGCCTAAGCTGAAGGAGCAGAACAGAGAGTCCAGAAGGAAACATGCTCTGATACAACTGATTTTTTAACTTAATTTAATTTAAACCCAATTAATTAACGTATAGTGTATTATACTATCAGAGGAAGAATTCAGAAATTCACCAGTTGGAGAAAACCGCAGTGCTCATGATATCACGTGCCTTCCTTCATGCCAGTCCCCTGTTATCCTCTCCCCCGTCCCCTCCCTTGCAGCGACACTCAGTTTGTTTCCTATAATTAAGAGTCTGTATTTCCTGCATCTGTTTTCATCTTATTTGTTTTTCCTTCCCTTCACAGATGTTCATCTGCTTTGCTTCTTTAATTCCACCTATGAATGACACCACATGGTCATTCTCTTTTCCCACTGACCTATTTCACTTAAGATGATCCCTCTACTTCTATCTACATCATTGCAAATGGCAAGAATTCCTGCTCTTTGATAGCTGAGTACCATTCTGCTCTCTATGGTCATCATCTATCTCCCATCCTCTTTATCCATCATCTGCCAGAGGGCACCGAGGGTCCTCCCACATTGTGGCTACTGTGGACCCGGTTGCTGTGGACATTGGGGTGCAGTTGTCCCACGTCTCACTGCATCTGTATCTTCGGAGTGAGCTCCAGGCTTTACACATGCTGGTCGCAGGTCGGCTCTATTTGTAACTTCCGGAGGAGCCTCCACACTGTTTCCATGGTGTCTGCACCAGCCCGCGGTCCCGCCCACAGTGGAAGAGGGTTGAGTGAGATTACAGGACGTGGTAAAAGTCTGGTCCACATTTCATTTCGCGTCCTTTGCGCACCAATTCCTTCTCCTTAAGTATTTTTGGTGAAGCTGTGTGTTGGGCTCCTTTTCAGTCAGACGTTTCCGAAGCTAACAGGCCATAGCTGGAGCCTGGAAGGAGGCAGGAGTGGGCCCCGGGATGGGCATGGCCTCCTGCACAGCCTCCTGTAGTGCCTGAGGATCCCACGGGGGCGCCCAAGCCCAGGCACCGCCCAAGGGGCATGCATGTGCAGTAGGCCTCATCTGCCTGCACTAACAGGAGCCAGCCTGTGCTGGGGAGGCCTGAGGAAGACATGGGGACATGTCCACGCTGATAAGCCACTGCCTCCTCAGAACCTGCGGGGAGTCTTCAGGGGGATATTGGGCAGTGTTCATGCTGACAGGAGCCCCGGTCTCCTCAGGACACACAGTGAGGCTTCAGGAAGATGTGGGTCCGCACCCACCCTGACAGGAGCCCCTGGGCTGCCTCAGGACCCGCGGGGAGGCTTCAGTAAGATGTGGGCGCCCATCCACGCTGACAGGAGCCCCTGGGCCGCCTCAGAACATGTGGGGCGGCTTCTGAAAGATGGGGCGCCGCGTCCACTCTGGCAGGAGCTAACTGGCCCTTCAGGACATAAGTTGAGTCTTCTGGAAGCCGGGGGCCGCATCCACAGTGACAGGAGCCTCGGCCACCTCAGAACCTGCAGTGATGCTTCGGAGGACGTGGGGCCACGTCCACACAGCTGGACACTGATGTCCTCTGCATGTGGCTGCCTGGTTTTCCCAACACCATTTTTTCTTATCCTGGGGTCAGGGTTAGGGTTTGTTGAAGAGACTGTCTTTGTGCCTTTGGATATTCCTTCCTGCCTTGTGTCGATTAATGCATCATAGAGTTACAGGTTTGTATCTTGTTTCAGATTTCCATTCTGTTCTATTGATCTAAGCATCTCTTATTGGGAGATTCTTGATTGCTAATTCAATTTCTCTGCTGGTTATATGTCGGTTCAAGTTTCTTATTTCTTCCTTTATCATTTTTGCTATGTTATATATTTCCAGGAATTGATCTATTTCTTCCAGGTTCTTGGTTGCTGGCATATAATTTTTCTTAATGTACTCTTATAATTGTTTGTATTTCTGTAGTGTTGGTTGTTATTTCTCTTTTCTCATTTGTGATTTTATTTGGGTCCTTTCTCATCATTTATCTTTTTTCTTTTTTAAAGATTTTATTTATGTATTCATGCAAGACACAGAGAGGCAGGGTATAGGCAGGGGGAAAATGAGGCTCCATGCAGGGAGCCTGATGTGGGACATGATTCCCCAGGACCCAAGGATCATGACGTGAGCCAAAGCAGATGCTCAACTACTGAGACACCCACGTGCCTTGCTGATTCAATTCCTTTGCTAGTTATGGGTCTATTCACATTTTCTATTTCTTACTCTTTGAGATTTGCTCGTTTGCACATTTCTAGGGATCTCTCCAATTCTTCCTAGTCTCCCAGTTTGTTAGCGTATAATCTTTCATAGTATTCCCTTATAATTGTCTTATTTTCTGGTGTTGATTGTGATCTCTCATCTCTTTTGTGAGTTTATTTATTTAGTTCTTTTCTGTTTTCTTGTTGATAAGGCTGGCTAGGGCTTGATCCATTTTCTTAGTTATTTTGAAGAACCAGTTCTTAGTTTCATTATTCCATTCTACTGTTTTGTTGTTTCTGTATTGTTTATTTCTGCTCTCATCTTTATTTTTCCTTTCTTTTGTAGGCTTTAGGCTTTGTTTCCTATTCCTTTTCCATCTCCCTTAGGTGTAGTGTTGGGTTGTGTATTGGAGACTTCTTGTTTCTTGAGGTAGGCCTGTATTGCTATCTACTTCCCTCTAAGGACTGTCTTTGCTACATCCTAGAGGTTTGAAGAAACATGTTTTCATTTTCATTTGTTTTAAATTTCCTCTTTAATTTCCAGGTTGCTCCATTCCTTCTCTAGTAGGATGATCATAATCTCCACGAGTTTTTTGTCTGTCCAAATTTTTTCTTACTGTCGACTTCGAGTTTCTTAGTGTCGTGGTCCGAAAATGTACATGGTGTGATACCATCCTTCTTGTACCTGTTGTACCTGTTGAGGGCTGATTTGTGGCCCATGATATGATCTGTTCTGTAGAATGTCTCATCTGCACTTGAAAGGAATGTGTATTCTGCTTTAGGAAGAAATGTTCAAACTATATCTGTTGAGTCCCTGTGGTCCAGTGTGTCAAGGCTCTTGTTCCCCTGTTCATTTTCTTCATAGACGATCGGTCCATTGTCATAAGTGGGTGTTAAAATCCCCTGTCATTGTATTATTATCAGTGTGTTCCTGTACGTTTGTTGTTAATTGGTTTCTATATTTTGGTACTCCCATGTTGGCAGCATAAATATGTAGTTGTTTGATCTTTTTTTTAAAATAAATTTATTTTTTATTGGTGTTCAATTGACCAACATACAGAATAACACGCAGTGCTCATCCCGTCAAGTGTCCCCCTCAGTGCCCGTCACCCATTCAGCCCCACCCCACAACCTCCTCCCCTTCCAGCACCCCTAGTTCTTTTCCCAGAGTTAGGAGTCTTTATGATCTCTCTCCCTCTCTGATATTTCCCAAACCTTTCTTCTCCATTCCTTATATTCCTTTCACTATTATTTATATTCCCCAAAGGAATGAGAACACACACTGTTTGTTCCTCTCCGATTGACTTACTTCACTCAGCATAATTCCCTCCAGTTCCATCCACGTTGAAGTAAATGGTGGGTATTTGTCATTTCTAATGGCTGAGTAATATTCCATTGTATACATAAACCACATCTTTATCCATTCATCTTTCGATGGACACTGAGGCTCCTGCCACAGTTTGGCTATTGTGGACATTCTGTTATAAACATCGGGGTGCAGGTGTCCCGGCGTTTCATTGCATCTGAATCTTTGGGGTAAATCCCCAATAGTGCAATTGCTGAGTCGTCGGGCATGTCTATTTTTAACTCTTTGAGGAACCACCACACAGTTTTCCAGAGTGACTGCACCAGTTCACATTCCCACCAGCAGTGTAAGAGAGTTCCCTTTTCTCTGCATCCTCTCCAACATTTGTGGTTTCCTGCCTTGTTAATTTTCCCCATTCTCACTGGTGTGAGGTGGTATCTCATTGTGGTTTTGATTTGTATATCGCTAAGGGCAAGTGATGCAGAGCATTTTTTCATGTGCATGTTGGCCATGTCAATGTCTTCCTCGGTGAGATTTCTCTTCATGTCTTTTGCCCATTTCATGATTGGATTGTTTGATTCTTTGGTGTTGATTTTAAGAAGTTCTTTATAGATCTTGGAAACTAGCCCTTTATCTGAAACGTCTTTTTCAAATATCTTCTCTCATGCTGTAGGTTGTCTTTTAGTTTTGTTGACGGTATCCTTTGCTGTGCAAAAGCTTCTTATCTTGATGAAGTCCCAATAGTTCATTTTTGCTTTTGTTTCTTTTGCCTTCATGGATGTACCTTGCAAGAAGTTGCTGTGGCCAAGTTTAAAATGGGTGTTGCCTGTGTTCTCCTCTAGGATTTTGATGGACTCTTGTCTCACATTTAGATCTTTCGTCCATTTTGAGTTTATCTTTGTTTATGGGAAAGAGAGTGGTCTAGTTTCATTCTTCTGCATGTGGATGTCCAATTTTCCCAGCACCATCTATTGAAGAGACTGTTTTTCTTCCAATGGATAGTCTTTCCTCCTTTATCAAATATTAGTTGACCATAAAGTTCAAGGTCCACTTCTGGGTTCTCTATTCTGTTCCAGTGATCTATGTGCCTGTTTTTGTGCCAGTACCACACTGTCTTGATGACCACAGCTTTGTAGTACAACCTGGCATTGTGATGCTCCCAGATATGGTTTTCTTTTTTAAAATTCCCCTGGCTTTTCGGGGTCTTTTCTGATTCCATACAAATCTTAAAATAATTTGTTCTAACTCTCTGAAGAAAGTCCATGGTATTTTGATAGGGATTGCATTAAACGTGTTCATTGCCTGGGTAACATTGACATTTTCACAAAATTAATTCTGCCAATCCATGAGCATGGAATATTTTTCCATCTCTTTGTGTGTTCCTCAATTTCTTTCAGAAGTGTTCTATTGTTTTTAGGGTATAGATCATTTACCTCCTTGGTTAGGTTTATTCCTAGATATCTTATGATTTGTGTGCAATTGTAAATGAGATTGACTCCTTAATTTCTTTCTTCAGTCTCATTGTTAGTGTAAAGAAATCCCATTGATTTCTGGGCATTGATTTTGTATCCTGCAATGCTACCTAATTGCTGTATGAGTTCTAGCAACCTTGTGGGGGAGGGTTTTGGGTTTTCTAGGTAGAGTATCATGTCATCGGTGAAGAGGGAGAGTTTGACTTCTTCTTTTCCAATTTAAATGCCTTTAGTGTCTTTTTGTTGTCTGATTGCTGAGGCTAGGATTTCCAATACTATGTTGAATAGCAGTGGTGAGAGTGGACATCTCTGTCTTGTTCCTGATATTAGGGGAAAGGCTCCCAGTGTTGCCCCATTGAGAATGATATTTGCTGCGGGCTTTTCGTAGATGACTTTTAAGATGTTGAGGAATGTTCCCTCTATCCCTATGCTCTGAAGTGTTTTGATCAGGAATGGATGCTGTATTTTGTCAAATGCTTTCTATGCATCTAATGTGAGGATCATATGGTTCTTGGTTTTTCTCTTGCTGATATGATGAATCACATTGATTGTTTTACGAGTGTTGAACCATCCTTGTGTCCAGGGGATAAATCCTACTTGGTCATGGTGAATAATATTCTTAATGTATTGTTGGATCCTATTGTCTAGTATCTTGTTGAGAATTTTTGCATCCATGTTCATCAGGGCTATTGGTCTATAATTCTCCTTTTTCTGGGGTCTTTGTCTGGTTTTGGAATTAAGGTGATGCTGGCTTCATAGAACGAATTTGGAAGTACTCCATCTCTTTCTTTCTTTCCAAACAGCTTTAGTAGGATAGGTATGGTTTCTTCTTTAAACATTTGATAGAATTCCCCTGGGAAGCCATCTGGCCCTGGACTTTTGTGACTTGGGAGGTTTTTGATGACTGCTTCAATTTCCTGACTGGTTATTGGCCTGTTTAGGTTTTCTATTTCTTCCTGTTCCAGTTTTGGTAGTTTGTGTCTTTCCAGGAATGCGTCCATTTCTTCTAGATTGCCTAATTTATTTCTGTATAGCCGTTCATAATATGTTTTTAAAATCATTTGTATTTCCTTGTGTTGGTAGTGATCTCTCCTTTCTCATTCATGATTTTATTAATTTGAGGCTTGTCTTTCTTTTTTTTAATAAGACTGGCTAATGGTTTATGTATGTTATTAATTCTTTTCAAAGAACCAACTCCTGGATTTGTTGATCTGTTCCAGATTTCTTGTGGTCTCAATTTCCTTGAGGTCTGCTCAAATTTTAATTAAATCTCTTGTTCTGTTGGGTGTAGGATCTAGCTGCTGTTTTTTTCTCTAGCTCCTTTATGAGTAAGGTTAGCTTTTGTATTTTAGTTCTTTCCAGTTTTTGAATGGATGCTTGTATTGTGATGTATTTCCCCCTTAGGACTGCTTTTTCTGCATGCCAAAGATTTTGAATGTTTTTATCTTCATTCTCATTAGTTTCCATGAATCTTTTGAATTCTTCCTCAATTTCCTGGTTGACCCTTTCATCTTTTAGCAGGATGGTCCTAAACATTCCCGTGTTTGAAGTCCTTCCAAACTTAAAGATTTTATTTATGTATTCATGAGAGACACAGAGAGGCAGAGGTATAGGCAGAGGGAAAATGAGGCTCCATGCAGGGAGCCTGATGTGTGATGTGATCCCCCATGACCCTGGGATCATGACATGAGCCAAAGCAGATGCTCAACCACTGAGGCACCCAGGTGCCTTGCTGATTCAATTCCTTTGCTACTTATGGGTCTGTTCACATTTTATATTTCTTCCTATTTCAGCTTTGCTTGTTTGCACATTTCTAGGGATTTGTCCATTTCTTCCAGGTCTCCCAGTTTGTTAGCGTATAATTTCATAGTATTCCCTTATAATTGTCTAATTTTTCTCGTGTTGATTGTGATCTCTCTTCTCTCATTTGTGATTTTATTCATTTAGGTCTTTTCTCTTTTCTCATTGATAAGACTGGCTATGGCTTGATCCATTTTATTAATTATTTTGAAGAACCAGCTCTTAGTTTCGTTATTCCATTCTACTGTTTTGTTGTTTCTATAGTGTTTATTTCTGCTCTCATCTTTATTTTTCCCTTCTTCTGTAGGCTCTAGGCTTTGTTTGCTATTCCTTTTCCAGCTCCTTAGGTGTAGCGTTAGTTGTGTATTGGAGACTTCTTGTTTCTTGAGGTAGGCCTGTATTGCTATGTACTTCCCTCTTAGGACTGCCTTTGCTACATCCCAGAGGTTTGGAGAAATATGTTTTCATTTTCATTGGTTTTAAATTTCCTCTTTAATATCCTGGTTGCTCCATTCATTCTCTAGTAGGATGTTCATAATCTCCAAGTATTTTTGGTCTGTCCAATTTTTTTTCTTACTGTCGACTTCGAGTTTCATAGCGTCGTGTTCTGAAAATGTACAGCATGTGATATCAACCTTCTTGTACCTGTTGTACCTGTTGAGGGTTGATTTGTGGGCCATGATATGATCTGTTCTGGAGAATGTCCCATGTGCACTTGAAAGAAATGTGTATTCTGCTTTAGGAGGAAATATTCAGACTATATCTTTTGAGTCCCTGTGGTCCAGTGTGTCAAGGCTATTGTTCACCTGTTGATTTTCTGCATAGACAATCGGTCCATTTCCATAAGTGGGTGTTAAAATCCCCTGTCATTGTATTATTATCAGTGAGTTCCTGTATGTTTGTTGTTAATTGGTTTTTATATTTAGGTACTCCCATGTTGGCAGTATAAATATTTAGTTGTTGGATCTTTTTTTTAAATAAATTTATTTTTATTGGTGTTGAATTGACCAACATACCGAATAACACCCAGTGCTCATCCCATCAAGTGTCCCCCTCAGTGCCCATCACCCATTCACCCCACTTCCTGCCCTCCTCCACTTCTAGCACCCTTAGTTCATTTCCCAGAGTTAGGTGTCTTTATGTTCTGTCTCCCTTTCTGATATTTCTTACACAATTCTTCTCCATTCCCTTGTATTCCCTTTCACTATTATTTATATTCCCCAAATGAATGAGAATATACACTGTTTATCCTTCTTTGATTCACTTACTTCCCTCAGCATAATACCTTCCAGTTCCATCCATGTTGAATTAAATGGTGGGTATCTGTCATCTAATGGCTGAGTAATATTCCATTGTATACATAAACCACATCTTCTTTATCCATTCAATTTTCAATGGACACCGAGGCTCCTTCCACAGTTTGGTTATTGTGGACATTCCTAATATAAACATCGAGGTGCAGGTGTCCTGGCCTTTCATTGCATCTGAATCTTTGGGGTAAATCCCCAACAGTGCAATTTCTGGGTCGTTGTGCAGGTCTATTTTTATCTCATTGAGGAACCTCCACAGAGTTTTCCAGAGTGGCTGCACCAGTTCACATTCCCACCAAAAGTGGTTTCTATAATTTAGGTACTCCCATGTTGGCAGCATAAATATTCTGTTGTTTGATCATGATAGAGAGTCTTTTTAATTATGAAATAATGCCCTTCTTTATCTCTTCATACAGTATTCTTTCTTTTTTGAAATTTAAAATATTTATTTATTTATTCATGAGAATTACACAGAGAAGCAGAGGAAGGAACATAGCAGTGAGAGGCAGGCTCCCCAAAGGGAGGCTGATGTGGGACTCGATCCTGAGATCCCAGAATCACACCCTGAGCCAATGGCAGATGCTCAACCACTGAGCCACCAGGTGTCCCCGAGGGTTTGGTTTCAAATCTCATTTGTCTGATATAAGTATGGGTCCTCCATCTTTCTTTTGATATCCATTAGCATCATAGATGATTTTCCATCCCCTGACTTTCAATCTGTTGGTGTCTATAGATCTAAGACGAGCATCTTGTAGGCAGCGTACAGATGGATGTTGTTTTTTTAATAATAATTTTATTTATGATAGTGTGAGAGAGAGCGAGAGAAAGAGAGAGAGAGGCAGAAAATTAGGCAGAGAGAGACAGGCTCCCCACCAGGAGCCCAATATGGGACTCGATCCAAGACTCCAGGATCACACCTTGATTCTAAGGCAGAGGCTCAACCCCTGAGCCACCCAGACATCCTGGATCCTGTTTTTTAAGCCACTCTGATATGCTGTATCTTTTTATTGGAGCATTTAGTCTATCAGCATTCAGAGTGATTATTCAAAGATATGAACTTTGTGCATTTGTGTTACCAGAAGTGTTGGTGTTTCTGGTGACGTTCTCTGAGCCTTTCTCGTCTTTGTTGCTTTTGGTCTCTTTTTTTCCCCCACTAGAAGAGTCCCTCTTAAAATTCCTTACTGGACTGGTTAAGTGGTCCTGAACTCCTTTATATGTTGCCTGTCTGGGAAAATCTTTCTCTCTCCCTCTCTTCTGTATGACACCCTTGCTGAAGAAAGAATTCATACAAACTGGACTCCAATAAAAAGAAATTTAAAAACATAAAATAAATTCTTGCTAATATGATTGAGGGAAATGGCATTTAGGATGAAAACCAGAAGCAGAAAGAGAGGAGGACAGATTTCACCCTACGTAGCCTTCACAGGGACCTGGTGTCCTTTCCTAGGAGGGCCCCCCCTCCGGAGGATTCTTCCTGCCCCTCTGCCCTCCTTGTTTGAACACAGCAAACACATCTCCGTGCCTCCAACACCTCTGCAGTCATGGCTTATAGCGTTTTCCAAATATCCTATTGGGGACCACAGCGTGGTGTATGTAACCATCTGGCTGCTGTTTGACAACATTGGGGGGATTCTGACTTTTGTTGGTTTTGAGCTGCGTGTGTGTCTATCACATGCAGCTATCCCATGCAGCTATCAGATCCTCTGGCTGGGTCACGCAAAACCCTGAAATGGTTGGCAGAACATCATTTCTGGTGCTGGCGCTGGGTGGCTAGCTGGGCTCTCCTGGCCACGCCGGGGCTCACTCGTGCAGGAACTTTCAGCTGGAGGGTCAGCTGAGCTGGAAGTTCCGGCTCGGCCACATTCCCATGTCCAGCAGTGGGTTCGGCCTCCCCTGAAAGGCACGTGGGGACGTCAGCTGTGTGTGCCTGGTGGCGCCCCTGCAGGGGCTGGTTGGGGCCTAGGTGGTGCCCCCTCCTCCTTTCTGGGGGTCTCTCAACGCCCCGTGCACATAGTTCTGGGAGACACAGAAATGGGCTGGCTCTGCATTTTCACACCACAACACTTTATTGACTTCCTACAGCAAACGGGCTCAGAGCCATGAGTGCATGCCTTCCCCTGGGGAAGGAGACCTTTCTGTCCTTAAAGGGGGGGCAAGAATCACACGGGGTGGGGGAGCGGGTGCTGGAGTCCCCCACCTGGGAGCATGTGTGGACTCTGGGTGGGGGCGAGTGTCCTGAGGTTTCAGCCTGATTGACGGTTCTGAGGACAGCAGAGCTGACCTGGACCTGCAGCTCATGGGCTCCTGCGCTGGGTCCCCACAGGGCAGCTGGACCCCGGCCTCGGGCTCTCTGGGGCCGCAGCACCTGGAGGAGCCTGCATCCTGGTGTGGGTGCGGGTGGGCCCCACCGGCTTACCTCTTCTCTCCCCACACTGGGGTGTCCCAAGATCCCCAGGGCTGCCCTAGATCAGCGACCTGTATCTGTGGGGCACGCCCAGGGCCCAGGAGGCCACATCCAGCTGTGAGAAGGCTCGCTCAGCCCAGGGCCAGAATCCAGGGCTGACCAGGGCCATGGGGGCCTGATTCCATTAGTCTTTGAGTTGGGACTGGTGGGGGCTCAAATCAACCCAGCACCCAAAGAGCCTGGGCCCAAGTCAGCCCAGGTCTCTCTGGGTTAGGGGCTGGTGTCCTGTGCAGGTTGTGCTGCCCTCCAGGAGGAAGAGTGGGAGGAGGCAGGGCACAGTGCTTCCTCTGCTCCACCCACCTGCACCCACCCTGTCATGGGTTCCATGTCTTTCCTCCTCGCGGGCTCCCTGTCTTTCCTCCTCCCTGCAACCCCTGGATGCTCTATGGGACACCGTGCTTCTGATGGTAACAGGCTGTCCAGAGAACCACAGGGAGGCTGAGCATGTCCCACAGGGGACAGCTGCATGCACTGGGTCCTTGCTGGGGGGCGATGGTGTGTGAGTGGATGGTGTGGGGGCAGGGGTGTGATGGTGGTGGATTGAGGGGGATGGTGTAGGGGGGATGGTGTTGGGGTATAGTGTGGGTGGGGTTGGTGTGGGGGTGTGAGCGGAATGTTGTAGGGGGGATGCCATGATGGATAATGATGTAGGGGGATAGTGTGTGGGTGGGGAATGAGGGGGATGGCGTGGGGGGCCTGTGGACACAGGGCATCCCCTTTCTCTAAGATGCACACAGAGACATCCTAGATAAAGGCAACCACTGTCTGGGGTTTGTTGTGACACCTGCCCCAGGGGCCCCGTGTGGTCAGTGCAGGGCCCTGGCTGTACCAGGCGCATTATCTGGGAGTCATCATACTATGTATGTTTACAAATTGCAAATTGTCTCAAATTGAATGCATAGAATTTAGAAATATATAAAGCACTGAGGGTGGGTGTCACCCTGACCCTTCCGACCCTCATCGGATCGATGTGTGTCCTTCTCCAGTCACAGCCATGCAACCTGCACCCAGGTCACCTTAATGCCCCCCATGACCCCCACCCAGGCACCTGGTTTTCAGGGTGCCGTCCATCACCCCTTTGGGGTTCAGCTCACATGGCAACCCCTGGAGGCCCCATCCTAGTGGCCTCCTCATCCCTGAGACACCGGGGGTGGGGGCACGGAGGTCATCCCCAGCACCCTAGCATGCCGCTGTGTTTTGTTGCCTGCTGTTCTTCCCCGGCCTCAGAAGCCCCATGTTCCCTACCCAGATGCCACCAGTCCTCCCCCGGGTCCCAATTCTCCCTGGCCCCTCAGCCTCACCCTACCCCGTAGTAATCCCAAAACATGATGTGACTGCTGAACGTCATATTGATGTCCAGGGCCACCTGCTTGATTTCCCTGGAGGAGACCAGGGCCTCTTACTTCATTTCCTGCGGGAATACCAGGGTGGAGGAGTCAGCGTCAGGGACTCAGACCCCGACATGTCACCAGATGCCATCCTGGGCAGGGAGCCCAGGGGCCACCATGGGAGTGTGTCCTGCCGAATCCTCCTTCCTTCCCCTGGGAGGCCGGGGATGGCGGGAGTGCCCAGCGTGCCCATGGACCTATGTGAGGGCCTGTGCCCAGGTGTTGTGGGCGGGGAGGTGACTGAGGGTCAGCCTGGGTGGGAGGGGACAGGGGGTCAGTCTAGGTGGGAAGGGGACATGGGGTGTTGTGCACAAGATGGCGAATCCGAAAAACCACTAAGGAACTGACTGATGCAAACAAACGAGGGTTGTTTTACAAACTCAAGCATGGGTCCAAGTATACCCCACAGAGTGGAACAGGGACTTGGACCCCGAGGACGGTTTTAGCTTAGTTTTAAGGGCTGGTCTCGGGGACCTCCAGAAGGGCTGGAACAATTCCTCAAGTTCTGTTCACATTTTGATATGGGGCCTTCAGGGGATTGAGCTCTCTTCTCATTCTAATAGGGGCTTCCAGCTCTTGGCTTTGGCTCAGTTTTTATACTATTGTGGGGCATTCTAGGACATTAAGCTGTAAATTTTTGTTTTTTTTCCTGTAACTGAAGTAATGTAAATTTCAGCTCTTCTTCACAGGGGACTGGGATTGCTGGACGTGTGAAAATGCTGAACTTAAAGTGGAATGGCCGTAAGTTCTCGGCCTCCATGCGTCCCGTCCCATACTTTCTAGCTCCTGCTGCCCTCCCCAGAGCTCCTAAGAGAGCAATTGCAAATGACCTCAGCGTGGCAGCCTGTGTTGGGGGACAAGCCCAGGGATTTGGGATCAGGAAGACCTGGAGATCTGCGTATTGGCTATGCAGCGAGATTCAATGCTGCAGACTCTTATTCCCTAAGGCTATCTTGACAACTGACTTTTTACATAGAAAAGTTCTCCTTTGCCTTTAAAAGATGAGGAGCAAGTCAAAGCGTTTTTTCTCTGCACATCAGATTGCTCAGATTCCAATCTGAGATGTATTGACTGTTAATATGGATAATGTACTATCTGTAGTAGTATTGTTAAAATATTCTGACACTAGTAATTCAGAGGGATGAGGCTTTCTCAAGTATTTCTTCACAGCTCACTCATCAGAAAATGCATCTTTATGGATTTGGAAATAACTGAGAGACATTATTACCAATGGTCCTATTATTATGTGAAGGATTCTTCCCTGAGATTCTTCCTCTATTTCAACTGACACTGAAACACTGTGAACTCTTTGGAAGACAAATGTCAAGGAGATAAATGTTATGCCTTGCTAATTTTAAATGCACTTGCAATATGGTGTCTATTATAATAGAAGTATTTTTATCTGATTTTTGCTATTTATTATGCTTTCCTGCTTTTCAGGTTGAGGAGGCATTGTACGTGTTCATAAGTGTTTTCTTTCCTTCTGATATAAAATTTTTACTTTGTTCCCAATGAAGGAACTCTTTAAGAATAAGGCAAAAGTTAATTCAACTATTCTTGAAATGTCTTCACACTGGAGCCTGATTTATTTAACTCAATTTTCAATATAAATCTTATTTATTAGGAAAAAACAAAGATTTATAGGGAAATTGAGAAGATAGTAAGAGAATTCTCATGCACTTGCACTCAATTTTTCCAATTATTGATATCTTATAATAGTACGGTTCAAATATTAGCTAATGAATCAATATTAAAATATTTGCATTAACCAAGGACGATGCTTTATTCAGATTTCCATAGTTTTTGCTAAGTTACCATTCCTCATATCACACTCCATTTGTCCTTTGTTTTCTTAGGCTCCTCTGGATTGTGACAGTCTTTCAGCCTTTCCTTGTTGTCGTTTACCTGGAACGCTTTGACAAGTAGAGTATTTTGTAAAATTTCCCTCAGTTGGGACATGTCTGTTCTTTATCTCAAGATTGAACTGTTTTTGTGGATTATATACAGAGATATACTGCTATTTTTATTATATAAAGATAGATATTATCAACACAATTTATCAGTCTTGGTATCGATCTGATCATCTTGCTGAGGTAGTGTTTGTCAGCTTTCTCCGCAGTAAAGTGATTCTTTATTGTTGTTATTATTATCATTATTTTTTAAAGTTTTTCATAATATATTTTGTAGAAGGAAGTTACTATGTGTATTCCACACTTAAGAGTGGGAAGCTATGCTCATGAACTTGAGGGTGGAATGTCTGCACAAATTGTTTGAAATTCTTCTACATGGGAGATTTCTCTTCATTCTGGGTTTGTGTCTTTTTCAAAGACGTTATTTAATTAATTGAGAGAGAGAGGAGAGAAAAACCATGAGCGAGAGGGGCAGAGGGAGAGGGAGAAGCTGGTTCCCTGCTGAACAGGGAGCCTGACTTGGGACCTCTGAGCCTAAGGCAGAAGCTTAACTGACTGAGCCACCCAGGTGCCACTTTTTCTTCCTTCTTTTTTTTTTTCTTAGTAATAAATTTATTTTTTTTGTGTTCAATTTGCCCACAACAGAATAACACCCAGTGCTCATCCCGTCAAGTGCCCCCTTCAGTGCCCATCACCCATTCACCCCCACCCCAGCCCTCCTCCCCTACCATCACCCCTAGTTCGCATCCCAGAGTTAGGAGTCTTTATGTTCTGTCTCCCTTTCTGATATTTCCCACACATTCCTTTTCCCTTCCCTTATATTCCCTTTCACTATTATTTATATTCCCCAAGTGAATGAGAACATACAATGTTTGTCCTTCTCCGATTGAGTTACTTCACTCAGCAGAATACCGTCCAGTTACATCCACCTTGAAGCAAATGGTGGGTATTTGTCATTTATAATGGCTGATCAAGGCCCACCTTTCTCTCTCTTCATCTTCTGAGTCTCCTATGATATGAATGTTATTGCTTTAATAAGTGTCTGAGTTCCCAAGTCTGCCTCTGTGGTCCATAACCATCCTTGTTTTCAAGGCTTCCACTTGGGACTGCATCTCAGTTATAGCATTTTTAACGTTGGCTTGACTAGATTTTAGTTCTTTTATTTCTACAGTAAGGGATTCTCTAGTTTTGTTCTGTGCTCTTTTTCCAGCCCAGCTGCTATCTTTATAATCATTGTTTTAAACTGTATTTAGACATCATATATGTGAATGGATGAACTTCCTGGCAGTGAGTACTACCTCATGTTATTTTATGAAGGTGAAGTTCTCCATCTCATTATTTTTTCCAAAAAAGAAAAAGGAAGAAAAAGAAAAACCAAGAAAAACAATAAAAACTGCCCTCCTAAAAGAACACCAGGTTATTTTGGCCTGCTTGTTAAAAGATTCTAAATCCCAAAATAAGAAACACAATTAAAGTACCATGAAACTAAAAATAAGAAATATATAAAGTACATACATAAAAATTAAAATAAGGCAATTTATAAAATAGAATCAAAGAAAATACATGAAAATAAAGCACAAAGTACAAAGGAAGCTAGACCCTACTTTCCAGGGTCCAACAACTCTGTGGTCCAACAACTTGGTGGCAGCAAGTGGTCTGTGCGGGATCAGGGAATGGGCCATGGCGCATGACCCCTCTGCAGGGTCAGAAGTGGGGAGGGCTTCAGCACCTCTGGCCTCAGCGGGTGGCGCTGTGCTGCTCCCTGAGACTCAGCGCTGATGGGAGGGATGTGGGGGGGGATGCTGGGTCCTCTAGCTCTGGGGCTGAGCATCCCGCCCCCCAGTCTGCAGGCCCACCAAAGAAGAGCCGCCAAGCCCCTGGGTCTCTGCTGCTTCTCTCAGAACCCTGCTTTCACTCTGCCCTCGTCTGAATTACTTTTGGTTTTGTTTTTATCTCAGACTGTTGTGCCCAAGATTGGGAATCTGAGAAACCACCTAGAAGCCGACATGAATGCAAACACACGAGGGTTTATTTACAAGATCGAGCTAGTGTCCAAGTATACCCGACACAGCAGAGCAGGGACTTGGTCCCCGAGGTGGGTTTTTGCTTAGTTTTAAGGGCTAGTCTTGGGGACCTCCAGAAGGGCTGGAGCGATTCCTCAAGTTCTGTTTACATTTTGATATGGGGCCTACAAGGGTATTGAGCTCTGTTCTCATTCTAATAGGGCCTTCCTGTCCTTGTCCTGGGCTCAGTTTTGATTCTATTGTGGGGCTTTCTAGGACATTAAACTGTAAACAGCAAAGGTTCCACACCTGGAAGGGGGATGTGACATTGTCCCTATATGCTGAAGATGTGGTGCTAGAAGCAGGAAACCCGAGAGCCTCCACCAAAACCTGGTAGAACTAAGGAGTGAGTTCAGTAAAGTCAGGGGACACAAACTGACCCTACAGAGCAGTGTAGCCTTGCTGTGTCCTGACAATGAGCACTCAGAAAGGAAATGAAGGACGTGACTCCCTTCTCAGGATCATCAAGGAGAATTAATAATGAGACTGAACCAAAAGAGCACAAGACTTGTGCACTGAGCCATACCAGGCTCTGGGAGGCCGTCCTGGGCTCGTGGGGGTGGGAGCCTCATCTTGTGAAAATGTCCGCAGTTCCTGAATCCACCCTCAGATTCAATGTCATTCCTATCAAAATCATGGTGGCAGATCTTCGAAATAGGAAAAAAAAAACCCATAACATCCATCCGCCCCCACAAATGACCCCGGACAGCAAATCAGTATTGGAGAAGCAGGAGAGACCGGGATGCAGCACTTTCCTATTTCAAATGATGTCACAGAGACACAGGATAAAGCAGTGTGGTTCTAGGGCCCCTGGCTGGCTCCGTTGGTTAAGCATCTGATTCCTGACCTCACCTCCGGTCCTGATCTAAGGGGTCGTGAGTTCTAGCCCTGGGCTGGGCCATGGACGAGGCATGGGGCCTATTTAGACAAACCACACCCACGGTGGGTGGTCTCTGTATAAGCTGAATGAGCAAAACTGAGAGTCTAGAAGGAAATGTGCTCTGATAACAAATGATTTTTTAACTTAATTAAATTAAATTAATTAATTAACGTATAGTGTATTATACTTTCAGAGGAAGAATTCAGGGATTCACCAGTTGGAGATAACAAGCAGTGCATGTGACATCATGTGCCCTCCTTTATGCCGGTCCCCTGTTATCCCCAACCTCCAGCGGCCCTCAGTTTGTTTCCTATCATGAAGAGTCTGTATTTCCTGCATCTGTTTTTATCATATTTGTTTTTCCTTCCCTTTACAGTTGTTATCTGCTTTGCTTCTTTAATTCCACCTATGAATGACACCACACGGTCATTCTCTTTCCCGACTGATTTATTTCACTTAACATGATCCCTCTAGTTCTATCCACATAATTGCAAATAGCAAGATTTCCTTCTCTTTGATATCTGAATACCATTCCTCTCTCTATGACCGTCATCTATCTCCCGCCCTCTTTATCCATCATCTGGAAGAGGGCACCAAGCCTCCTCCCACAGTGTGGCTACTGTGGACCCGGCTGCTGTGGAAATTGAGGGGCAGTTGTCTCGAGTCTCACTGCATCTGTATCTTCGGAGTGAGCTACAGGTCATTCACCTGCTGTTCGCAGGGCGGCTCTATTTGTAACTTCCTGAGGAGCCTTCACACTGTAAAGGGCGGCTGCACTAGCCCGCAGTCCCACCCACAGTGGAAGAGGGTTGAGTGAGTTTTGCAGGACATGGTAAAAGTCTGGTCCATATTTCATTTGGTGTCCTGTGGGCTCCAATTCCTTGTCCTTAAGTATTTCTGGGGAAACCGGGTGTTGGGCTCCATTTCAGTGAGATGTTTCTGAAGCTAACAGGCCACAGCTGGAGCCTGGATGAGGCAGGTGTGGCCTCTGGAGCACCCGACTCCTCCTGCATGGCCTCCTACAGTGCTTAAGCGTCCCGCAGGGGTCACCCGAGCCCAGCCCCCACCCAGGGGTGCGCATGCGCAGAAGGCCTCCTCTGCCTTCACTAACAGGAGCCAGTCTGTGTTGGGGAGGCCTGAGGAGGACATGGGGACGTGTCCACGCTGATGAATCCCAGCCTCCTCAGGACCTTGGAAGTCTCAGGGAGAAATTGGGCTGTGTTCATGCTGACAGGATCCCTTGTCTCCTCAGGACCAGCAGTGAGGTTCAGGAAGATGTGGGCCCGCATCCACACTGCCAGGAGCCCTGGGCCGCCTCAGGTCCTGCGGGAAGGCTTCAGGAAATTGTGGGCCCGCATCTATGCTGACAGGAGCCCCTGAGCTGCCTCAGGACCCGTGGGGACACTTCAGGAAGATGTGGCACCGCTTCCACTCTGGCAGGAGCTCCCGGCCCCCTCAGGACATAAGTTGAGGCTTCTGGAAGCTGGGTGTCGCATTCACGGTGACAGGACCCCCATCCTCCTCAGGGCCTGCACTTTGGCTTTGGGACGTATGGGAATGTGTCTATGCTGACAGGAGCCCACAGCCTCCTCAGGACTCGCGGTGAGTTTTCTGGGGGATGTGGGGCCATGCTCAAGCTGACATGAGCCCCCGGCCTCCTGAGGACCTGCTGTGAGGGTTCCAGAGGATGTGAGGCATAGTCCACAGTGATAGGAGACCCATTGTCCTCAGGACCTGCTGACTATGACTCAGGAACATGTGGGGCCACGTCCGCACTCACTGAGCCTGGATTACTCAGGACCCCGTGGAGGACTCTGGAGGCGCCATTGGGGGCCACGTCCACATCAGAAGGGACTACTCACAACCATAGGGTAAGTGAATGTGTAGAATAAATGGTAGGGTCAGGGGAGCGGAGGCAGTTGGTGGTTAGGCTTAGGTTAGATGTTAGGAGTTATGATTATGCTTATGGTTACGGATTAGAGGTTAGGTGAGGCATAAGTGTAAGGGTCAGTAGTTAAGAGTTAGGATGGGGGTTAGGGTTAGGGACAGGATTTAGAGTTAGGGTTAGGGTTTAGGCTCTAGGGATTAGGGCAGGAGGTTTGGAGTTGGGGATAGGGTTATGGTTAGAGTTAGGGTTGGGCTTAGGTTTGCATTTAGGGTTAGGGGTTAGGGTGTGAGTTAGGGTTAGGGTTAAGGGTTAGGGGTTAGAATTAAAGAAGGGCTAGGTTTAGGGTTAGGGCGAGGGTTAGGGTTAGGATAGGGATTAGGGCTAGGGTTAGGGTTAGTGTTTGGTTAGGGGTTAGGTTTAGGATCAGGTCAGGGTACAGATTTGAAAAGGGTAAGAGATACGGTTAAGGAGTGGGTTAGGGGTTAGTTTTAGGGTACGGGTTAGGGTACAGTTTGGGGTATGGATAGGATTCGTATTAGAGGGTTAGGGTTAGGGTACTGGTTAAGGTTAGGAATAGTATTTGAGTACATTAAGTTAAGGTTAGGGTTAGAGGGTAGGGTTAGGGTTAAATTTAAGGTAGGGGTCAGGCTTAAGGGTTTAGAATAGGTTTAGGAGTTAGGGTGAGGTTTGGCAGGAAGGTTCAGTGAATGTGTTTCGGTCTTGGGGTTTGTGTTTGGTTTTCCATTAGTGATGGGTCTTGTTTAAGGGTTAGGTTAACATTAGGATTAGTGTAGGGTTAGGGTTATGTCTGTGTATGGTTAGAGTTTGGGTCTTGGTATGTGCCTTCACTGGGACTCCTAGCATCTTGGCCAGTTTAGTTTTATGCACTCTATTTAGGTTTTGGTTTCAAAGATAGCCTGACTCCAGCAAGTCAGTGGCCTCCCCAGAGAATCAAAATCCAGGCTTCTGCTGGGGTCAGAATAGACATGGCAGGCTTCTCCTGAGCTGAGCTAAGGAGGGGATTTGTGGCTCTAAATACTCTTTATTTGGATTTTCAGTTGCCTTTCTGATTTTATCTCTTGTGCGCACATGTTTAATCAATCCTACCGATTATCATTTTAAAGTTTTACTTGAATTCCTGTTTGTAAACACAGTATGATATAGTTTCAGGTTTACCACATAGTGATTCAATCCTTGGATACAACGCCTGGTACTGGTCACAGGTGCCCTCCAGTATTCCCATCCCTGATTCCCCATTCCCCCACCTTCCTCTGGTGTTGATTAGTTTATTCACTGTGGTTAAGAGTGTGTATCTTGGTTTGCTTCTCTCATCCCCCCCCGCCCCTTGCCAGTTTGTTTGGTTTTTTAAAATTCACATGTGAATGCAATTGTATGGTATTTGGTATCTGTCTTTCTCTGACTGACTCAGTTCATTTAGCATAGGTCCCTTCCACTTCTCCCACGTCATTGTAAATGGCTTCATTTCATCCCTTCTGATGACTGAGTGATGTCACAGTGTGTATATTTACCACATTGTCTCTGCCCATTCTTCTGTCGATGGACGTCTGGGCTGTATCCACAGACTGGCTTTTGTTGATAACGCTGCTACAAACACTGGGCTGCGTGTCCCTCTTCCAATCTACTAAACTACTTTTGTATCCTCAGGGTAAATACCTAGCTGTGCAATTTTGGAATCATAGGGTAGCTCTATTTTTAACTTTTTTTATTTTATTTTTTTTATGATAGTCACAGAGAGAGAGGCAGAGACAGAGGCAGAGGGAGAAGCTGGCTCCATGCACCAGGAGTCCGACGTATGATTCGAACCTGAGTCTCCAGGATTGTGCCATGGGCCAAAGGCAGGTGCCAAACCACTGCGCCACCCAGGGATCCCCTATTTTTAAAATTTCGAGGACCCTCCACACTGTTTTCCACAGTGGTTGTACATTTTAGCATGCCCACCAGGAGTGTAAGGCGGCTCCCCCTTCTCCATAGCCTCACCAACATCTGTTGTTTCTTGTGTTGTTAATTTTAGCCATTCTGACGTCTGTCAAGTGACATCTCATTGTGGTTTGCATTTCCCTGATGATGGGTGATGCTGAGTGCCTATCCGTGTGTCTGGTGGCCATCTGGATGTCTTGTCAGAGACAAAGTCTATTCATCTCTTCTGCCCATCTGTAGTTGGATAATTTGTGTTTAGGATGCTGAGATTTATATTTGCTTTATGCATTTTGCATACTAACTCTTTATTGGACGGGTTGTTTACAAATATCTCCTCTCATTTTGTATGTTGCCTTTTAGTTTTGGTTGTTTCCTTCACTTTGCAGAAGCTTTTAAATTTGATGAAGTCCCAATAATATTTTTGCTTTTGTTTCCCTCACCTCAGAGGCATATCTAGAAAGAAGATCCAATGGCCAATATCAAAGACGTTGCTATCTATCTTTTCTTCTTTGTATATGGTTTCAGGTCTCACATTTAGGTCTTTCATCCATTTTGAATTTATTTTTTATATATATGGTGTAAGAAAGTGGTCCAGTTTCATTCTTCTGCATGGGGCTGCCTGGTTTTCCGAAAACCATTTGCTCTTATCCTGTGATCAGGGTTAGGGTTTGTTGAAGAGACTGTCTTTGTGCCATTGGATATTCCTTCCTGCCTTGTTGTCGATTAATGGATCATAGAGTTACAGGTTTGTATCTTGTTTCGGCTTTCCATTCAGTTCTGTTGATCTAAGCGTCTCCTGTTGGGAGATTCTATATTGCTGATTCAATTTCTTTGCTGGTTATCTGTCTGTTCAAGTTTTTTATTTCTTCCTTTATCATTTTTGCTATGTTATATATTTCCAGGAATTGATCTATTTCTTCCAGGTTCTAGGTTGCTGGCATATAATTTTTCATAATGTTCTCTTATAATTATTTGTATTTCTCTAGTGTTGGTTGTTATTTCTCTTTTCCCATTTGTGATTTTATTTGGGTCCTTTCTCATTTTTTATCTTTTTTCTTTTTTAAATATTTTATTTATGTATTCATGTGAGACACAGAAAGGCAGAGGTAAAGGCAGAAGGAAAATGAGGCTCCAGTGGGTCCTGTGTTGTACATGATTCCCCAGGACCCCGGGATCATGATCTGAGCGAAAGCAGATGCTCAACCCCTGATTCACCCAGGTTCCTTGCGGATTCAATTCCTTTGTTCATTATAGGTCTGTTCACATTTTCTATTTCTTCCTATTTCAGATTTGCTTGTTTGCACATTTCTAGGGATTTGTCCATTTCTTCCAGATCCCCCAGTTTGTTAGCGTATAATCTTTCATAGTATTCCCTTATAATTGTTTAATTTTGCTGGTGTTGATTGTGATCTCTCTTCTCTCATTTGTGATTTTATTTATTAAGTCTTTTCTCTTTTCTCGTTGATAAGGCTGGCTAGGGCTTGATCCATTTTCTTAATTATTTGGAGGAACCATCTCTTTGTTTCATTATTCCATTCTACTGCTTTGTTGTTTCTGTATTGTTTATTTCTGCTCTCACCTTTTTTTTCCCTTCTTCTGTAGTCTTTAGGCTTTTTTTGCTATTCCTTTTCCAGCTCATTTAGGTGGAGCGTTAGGTTGTGTATTGGAGACTTCTTGTTTCTTGAGGTAGGCCTGTATTTCTATTCTACTTCTCCCTTAGGACTGCCCTTTCTACATCCTAGAAGTTTGGAGAAACATGTTTTCATTTTCATTTGTTTTAAATTTCCTCTTTAATTTCCTGGTTGCTCCATTCATTCTCTAGTAGGATGTTCATAATCTCCACATATTTTTGGTCTGTCCAAATTTTTTCTAACTGTCGAGGTCTAGTTTTATAGCGTCGTGGTCCGAAAATGTGCAGGGTGTGATATCAACCTTCTTGTACCTGTTGTACCTGTTGAGGGCTGATTTGTGGCCCATGATATGATCTGTTCTGGAGAATATACCATGTGCACTTGAAAGGAATGTGTATTCTGCTTTAGGAAGAAATGTTCAGACTATATCTGTTGAGTCCCTGTGGTCCAGTGTGTCAAGGCTATTGTTCCCCTGTTGATTTAATGCATAGATGATCGGTCCATTGACATAAGTGGGTGTTAAAATCCACTGTTATTGTATTATTATCAGTGAGTTCCTATATGTTTGTGGTTAATTGGTTTGTATATTTAGATACTCCCATGTTGGCAGCATAAATATTTAGTTGTTGGTACTTTTTTTTTAATAAATTTATTTTTTATTGGTGTTCAATTGACCAACATACAGAATAACACCTAGTGCTTTTCCCGTCAACTGTCCCACTCAGTGCCCGTCACCCATTCACCCTCTCTTCCTGCCCTCCTCCCCTTCCAGCACACCTAGTTCATTTCCCAGAGTTAGCAGTCTTTATGTTCTATCTCCCTTTCTGATATTTCCCACACGTTTCTTCTCCATTCCCTTATATTCCCTTTCACTATTATTTATATTCCCCAAATGAATGAGAACATACACTGTTTGTCCTTCTCTGATTGACTTACTTCACTCAGCATAATACCCTCCAGTTCCATCCACGTTGAAGCAAATGGTGGGTATTTGTCTTTTCTAGTGGCTGAGTAATATTCCATTGTATACATAAACCACATCTTCTTTATCCATTCATGTTTCAATGGACACCAGGCTCCTTCCACGGTTTGGCTATTGTGGACATTCCTGCTATAAATATCGGGGTGCAGGTGACCCGGCGTTTCATTGCATCTGAATCTTTGGGTAAATCCCCACCAGTGCAATTGCTGGATTGTAGGGAAGGTCTATTTTTTTTCTTTTTTTTTCTTTTTTAAATTTATTTATGATAGCCACACTGATAGAGAGAGATAGATAGATAGAGGGGGAGGCAGAGACATAGGCAGAGGGAGAAACAGACTCCATGCACTGGGAGCCCGACATGGGATTCAATCCCTGGTCTCCAGGATCGCGCCCTGGGCCAAAAACAGGCGCCAAACTGCTGCGCCACCCAGGGATACCTTTGTTCTAATTTCAAGGCATTATGGTCTGAGAATATGCAGGGGACGATCCCAATCATTTGGTATCTATTCAGACCCGATTTGTGACCCAGTATGTGGTCTATTCTGGAGAAAGTTCCATGTGCACTTGAGAAAAATGTGTATTCAGTTGAGTTTGGATGTAAAGTTCTGTAGATATCTGTGAAATCCATCTGCTCCAGTGTATGATTTAAAGCTCTCGTTTCTTTGGAGATGTTTTGTTTAGAAAACCTATAGAGTGTAGAAAGAGCTAGATTGAAGTCACCAAGTGTAAGTGTATTATTATCTAAGTATTTCTTCACTTTGGTTATTAATTGGTTTAAATATTTGGCAACTCCCACATTCGGGGAATATATGTAGAGGATTGTTAAGTCCTCTTGTGGATAGATCCCTTAAGTATGATTGAGTGTCCCTCTTCATCTCTCACTACAGTTCGGGGTAAATTTTAGATTATCTGATATAAGGATGGTTACCCCTGCTTTCTTTTGAGGACCATTTGAATGGTAAATGGTTCTCCAACATTTTATTTTCAGGTTGTAGGTGTCCTTCTGTCTAATAGGAGTCTCTTGTAGACAGCAAATAGATGGGTCCTGCTTTTTTATCTAGTCTGAAACCCTGCGCCTTTTGATGGGGTCAATAAGCCCATTCACGTTCAGAGTTACTATCGACAGATATGAGTTTAGTGTCATCATGACATCTATTCAGTCCTTGCTTTTGTGGATTGTTCCACTGAATTTCTTCTTAAAGGGGAATTTTAAGAGTCCCCCTTGAAATTTCTTGCAGAGCTGGTTTGGAGGTCACATATTCTTTCAGTTCCTGCCTGTCTTGGAAGCTCTTTATCTCTCCTTCCATTTTGAATGAGAGCCTTGCAGGATAAAGTATTCTTGGTTGCATGTTCTTCTCATTGAGGACCCTGAATATATCCTGCCAGCCCTTTCTGGCCTGCCAGGTCGCTGTGGAGAGGTCTGCTGTTACCCTAATGCTCCTCCCCATAAAGGTCAGGGATTTCTTGTCTCTTGCTGCTTTAAGGATCTTCTCTTTATCTTTGGAATTTGCAAGCTTCACAATTAAATGTCGAGGTGTTGGATTGTTATTATTGATTTTAGGGGGGATCTCTCTATTTCCTGGATCTGAATGCCTGTTTCCCATCCCAGATTAGGAAAGTTTTCACCTATGATTTGTTCAAATACATATTCTGGCCCTCTGTCCATTTTGGCGCCCTCGGGACCCCCAATTACACATAGGTTTTTCTTCCTCAGGCTGTCCTTTATTTCCCTTAATCTGTCTTCCTGGCTTTTAATTGTGTGTCTCCTTTTTCCTCAGTTTCCCTCTTTGCCATCAACTTGTCTTCTATGTCACTCACTCGTTCTTCTACCTCGTTAACCCTCATCGTTAGGACTTCTAGTTTGGATTGCATCTCATTCAATTGATTTTTAATTTCGGCCTGATTGGATCAAAATTCTGCAGTCATGAAGTCTCTTGAGTACTTTATGCTTTTTCTAGAGCCACCAGTAGCTGTATAATAGTGCTTCTGAATTTGCTTTCTGACATTAAATTGTTATCCAGATTTTGTAACTCTGTGGGAGAGACGACTGTTTCTGATTCTTTCTTTTGAGGTGAGGTTTTCCTTCTAGTCATTTTCCTGAGTGCAGAGTGGCCAAAAAGAAATTGTATTGGGAAAGGAGAAAAAGAGAGGAGAGAAAGAAAGAAAGAAAAGAGAAAAACGAAAAAGAATAAAGGAAGAAAGAAGGAAATAGAGAATAAAAAGAGAAAGAAAGGGATCCCTGGGTGGCGCAGCGGTTTGGCGCCTGCCTTTGGCCCAGGGCGCGATCCTGGAGACCCGGGATCGAATCCCACATCGGGATTCCGGTGCATGGAGCCTGCTTCTCCCTCTGCCTGTGTCTCTGCCTCTCTCTCTCTCTGCGACTATTATAAATAAATAAATAAATAAATAAATAAATAAATAAATAAATACCTTAAAAAAATTAAAAAGAGAAAGAAAAAGAAAGAAAGAGGGGAAAGGGGAGGGCGAAGCAATCAGAAATAAAAAAAAACATGGAGGAGTATCTTCTGATTCTGTATACTTTAAGTCCCTTGACTTCCCCTGGAACTTGCCTGTCTAGCCGGTCTTCTGGAGGAGGGGGCTGTTGTGCTGATTTTCAGGTGTTAGCACTTGGGGGAGCCGCTCTGTCCCCTGCCTCGTGCAGGGCTCAGTGGGATTAGTTTCCCCCAGGAGGCCCCAGGAGGAACAACCCCAGTGGTAGCGACCAGCTCTGGAAACCTGTATTCAGCCCCCGTAGTAACTCAGGAGCAGTCCCTCTGCAGGTCCTGGAGGCTCTGGGGCGGGTCCGCTGATCTGCTCAGCTCTGGACAGGAGCATCCTTGCTGTCCTGGGCCTTGCGGGCCTCTGTCTGTCCCCGGGGAGGCCGAATCCTGGGCTGTGCCCCGGCGCCCTCTGCTCCGTGGCCTGTGCTGTTGGATTCTCGCTCCTGGCCGCATAGCCACCTCACTGTGGAGCCACCGCCCGAGCCCCTCTGAGTTGCTCCCAGAGCTCCGTATCCCCCTCTGAATGGAGCCTCTTCCTCTGCAGGAGGCGCCGCTGCCAAGCTGCTCCTAGGGCCGTGCAAACCCCTTTGTGCAGAGCCGCCACCTGAGCCCAACAGAGCTGCTCCCCGGTCAATGCATGTGCCCTGCAGCCCTTAGGGAGCTCGCTGCACTCTCCTGGGAGTGCAGGTGTCTATTAGTGTCCCAGGGATCCCTAGGGCATCCCCGCCCTCCTGGGTCCTGCTCTGACTCCTTGAAGGTGCCATTCTGCCCTGGAAGATTGGTGAAGCTCCTCCTTCTCCCAGGACAGAGCTCTTCTGTCCTGTGGGCACTCGCCCCGGCCTTAGCCAGGCTCCTCACAGGGTCCCTCACCCTTGTATGCCTTTTGTTTCTTTATTTCTTTTTCCCGTCTTCCTACCTTGATATAATCATGAACTTTTCCACTGTAGCATTCGGTCTGGTCTCTGTTTAAATCTCAGGCCGAATTAATAGATTTTCAGGATAATTTGAAGGTTATCTAGGTAATTTCGTGGGGACAGATGATTTGGGGACCCTACACTTCCGCCATCTTGCCCCTCCTCCTGTATGTTGCATTTTAGCTTTGGTTGTTTTCTTCATTTTGCAGAAGCTTTTCAATTTGATGAAGTCCCAATAGGATGTTTGCTTTTGTTTCCCTCACCTCAGAGGCATATCTAGAAAGAAGATCCAATGGACAATGTCAAAGACTTTGCTGCCTATCTTTTCTTCTTTGTATTGTTTCAGGTCTCACATTTAGGTGTTTCATCCATTTTGAATTTATTTTTTATATATATGGTATAAGAAAGTGGTCCAGTTTCACTCTTCTGTATGTGGCTGCCTGGTTTTCCCAACACCATTTGTTCTTATCCTGGGGTCAGGGTTAGGGTTTGTTGAAGAGACTGTCTTTGTGCCTTTGGATATTCCTTGCTGCCTTGTTGTCGATTAATGCATCATAGAGTTACAGGTTTGTATCTTGTTTCAGATTTCCATTCTGTTCTATTGATCTAAGCATCTCCTGTTGGGAGATCCTTGATTGCTGATTCAATTTTGTTGCTGGTTATCTGTCTGTTCAAGTTTCTTATTTCTTCCTTTATCATTTTTGTTATGTTATATATTTCCAGGAATTGATCTATTTCTTCCAGGTTCTAGGTTGCTGGCATATAATTTTTCATAATGTTCTCTTATAATCATTTGTATTTCTGTAGTGTTGGTTGTTATTTCTCTTTTCTCATTTGTGATTTTATTTGGGTCCTTTCTCATCTTTTTATTTTTTTTCTTTTTTAAAGATTTTATTTATGGATTCATGCGAGACATAAGGAGACAGAGGGATAGGCAGAGGGAAAATGAGGCTCAATGAGGGGACCCTTGATCCCCCAGGTCCCCGGGATCATGACCTGAGCCAAAGCAGATGCTCAACCACTGAGGTACCCAGGTTCCTTGCTGATTCAATTCTTTTGCTAGTTATGGGTCTGTTCACATTTTCTATTTCTTCCTATTTCAGCTTTGCTCATTTGCACATTTCTAGGGATTTGTCCATTTATTTCAGTTCTCCCAGTTTGTTAGCGTATAATTTCACAGTATTCCCTTATAATTGATTTTGCTGGTGTTGATTGTGATCTCTCTTCTCTCATTTGTGATTTTATTTATCTAGGTCTTTTCTCTTTTCTCATTGATAAAGCTGGCTATGGCTTGATCCATTTTATTTATTATTTTGAAGATCCAGCTCTTAGTTTCGTTATTCCATTCTACTGTTTTGTTGTTTCTGTATTTTTTATCTCTGCTCTCATCTTTATTTTTTCCCTTCTTCTGTAGGCTTTAGGCTTTGTTTGCTGTTTCTTTTCCAGCTCCTTTAGGTGTAGGGTTAGGTTGTGTATTGGAGACTTCTTGTTTCTTGAGGTAGGCTTGTATTGCTATGTACTTCCCTCTTAGGACTACCTTTGCTATATCCCAGAGTTTTGGAGAAACATATTTTCATTTTCATTTGTTTTAAATTTCCTCTTTAATTTCCTGGTTGCTCCATTCATTCTCTAGTAGGATGTTCATAATCTCCACGTGTTTTTTGTCTGTCCAATTCTTTTTTCTTACTGTCGACTTCGAGTTTCATAGCATCGTGTTCCGAAAATGTACAGTGTGTGATATCAACCTTCTTGTACCTGTTGTACCTGTTGAGGGCTGATTTGTGGCCCATGATATGATCTGTTCTGGAGAATATCCCATGTGCACTTGAAAGGAATGTGTATTCCGCTTTAGGAAGAAATATTCAGACTATATCTGTTGAGTCCCTGTGGTCCAGTGTGTCAAGGCTATTGTTCCCCTGTTGATTTTCTGCATAGACAATCGTTCCATTGCCATAAGTGGGTGTTAAAATCCCCTGTCATTGTATTATTATCAGTGAGTTCCTGTACGTTTGTTGTTAATTTGTTTCTATATTTAGGTACTCCCATGTTGCAGCATAAATATTTAGTTGTTGGATCTTTTTTTTTAATATTTTTTTTCAATTTTTATTTATTTATGATAGTCATAGAGAGAGACAGAGAGAGGCAGAGACATAGGCCGAGGGAGAAGCAGGCTCCATGCACCGGGAGCCCGACGTGGGATTCGATCCCAGATCTCCAGGATCGCGCCCTGGGCCAAAGGCAGGTGCCAAACCGCTGCGCCACCCAGGGATCCCTGGATCTTTTTTTTAAATAAATTTATTTTGTATTGGTGTTGAATTGACCAACATTCCTAATAACACCCAGTGCTCATCCCTTCAAGTGTCCCCCTCAGTGCCCATCACCCATTCACACACACTTCTGCCCTCCTCCCCTCCCAGCACCCCTAGTTCATTTCGTAGAGTTAGGAGTCTTTATGTTCTGTCTCCCTTTCTGATATTTCCTATACAATTCTTCTCCATTCCCTTATATTCCCTTTCAGTATTATTTATGTTCCACAAATGAATGAGAACATACAATGTTTGTCCTTCTCCGTTTGACTTACTTCACTCAGCATAATACCTTCCAGTTCCATCCACGTTGAAGCAAGTGGTGGGTATCTGTCATTTCTAATGACTGAGTAATATTCCATTGTATACATAAACCACATCTTCTTTATCCATTCAACTTTGATGGACAGAGAGGCTCCTTCCACAGTTTGGCTATTGTGGACATTCCCAATATAAACATCAGGGTGCAGGTGTCCCGGCATTTCATTGCATCTTAATCTTTGAGGTTAATCCCCAAGAGTGCAATTTCTGGGTCGTTGTACAGGTCTATTTTTATCTCATTGTGGAAGCTCCACAGAGTTTTCCAGAGTGGCTGCACCAGTTCACATTCCCACCAACAGTGGTTTCTATATTTAGGTACTCCCATGTTGGCAGCATAAATATTTAGTTGTTTGATCTTGATAGAGAGTCTTTTTAATTATGAAATATTGCCCTTCTTCATTTCTTCTTACAGTATTTGTTCTTTCTTTTTCAAATTTTAATTACTTATTTATATATTCATGAGAGATACACAGAGAAGCAGAAGAAGGAACATAGCAGAGTGAGAGGCAGGCTCCCCAAAGGGAGGCTGATGTGGGACTCGATCCTGGGATCCCAGGATCACACCCTGAGCTGACAGCAGATGCTCAACCACTGAGCCACCATGTGTCCTCCAGGGTTTGGTTTCAAATCTTGTTTGTCTGATATAAGTATGGGTCCTCCAGCTTTCTTTTGATATCCATTAGCGTGATATATGATTTTCCATCCCCTGACTTTCAATCTGTTGGTGTCTATAGGTCTAAGGTGAGCATCCTTTAGGCAGCGTACAGATGGATGTTGTTTTTTAATAATAATATTATTTATGGTAGTGAGAGAGAGAGAGAGAGAGAGAGAGAGAGGCAGAAAATTAGGCAGAGAGAGAAACAGGCTCCCCACCAGGAGCCCAATATGGGACTCGATCCAAGACTCCAGGATCACACCCTGATTCTAAGGCAGAGGCTCAACCCCTGAGAAACCCAGGCATCCCGGATCCTGCTTTTTAAGCCGCTCTGATACCCTATATGTTTTGATTGAAGCATTTAGTCTATCAAAATTCAGAGTGATTATTCAAATATATGAACTTTGTGCATTTGTGTTACCGGAAGAGTTGGTGTTTCTGGTGACGTTCTCTGGGCCTTTCTAGTCTTTGTTGCTTTGGATCTCTTTTTTTCCCCCACTAGAAGAGTCCCTCTTAAAATTCCTTACTGGACTGGTTAAGTGGTCCTGAACTCCTTTATATGTTGCCTGTCTGGGAAAATCTTTCTCTCTCTTTCTCTCCTGAATGACACACTTGCTGAAGAAAGAATTCATACAAATTGGACTCCAATAAAAAGAAATTTAAAAACAAAAAATAAATTCTTGCTAATATGATTGAGGAAAATGGCATTTAGGAGGAAAACCAGAAGCAGAAAGAGAGGAGAACAGATTTCACTCTCTGTAGCCTTCACAGGGACCTGGTATCCTTTCCTAGGAGGGCCCCCCTCCGAAGGATGCTTCCTGCCCCTCTGCCCTCTTTGTTGGAACACAGCAGGCACATCTCCATGCCTCCAGCACCTCTGCAGTCATGGCTTATAGCGTTTTCCATGTATCCTATTGGGGACCACAGCGTAGTGTATGTAACCATCTAGCTGCTCTTTGACAACATTGGGGGGATTCTGACTTTTGTTGGTTTTGAGCTGCGTGTGTGTCTATCACATGCAGCTATCCCGTGCAGCTGTCGGATCCTCTGGCTGGGTCACCCAAAACCCCAAAATCGTTGGCAGAATATCATTTCTGGTGCTGGTGCTGGGTGGCTAGCTGGGCTTTTCTGGCTACGCCGGGGCTCACTCGTGCAGGACTTGCAGCTGGAGGGTCAGCTGAGCTGGAAGTTCCGGCTCGGCCACATTCCCATATCCAGCAGTGGGTCCGGCCTCCCCTGGAAGGCACGTGGGGACGTCAGCTGTGTTTGCCTGGCGGCACCCCTGCAGGGGCTGGTTGGGGCCTAGGTGGTGCCCGCTCCTCTTCTCTGGGGGTCTCTCCACGCCCCATGCAAAGAGTTCTGGGAGACACAGAAATGGGCTGGCTGTGCATTTTCGCACCACATCACTTTATTGACTTTCTACAGCAATCGGGCCCAGAGCCGTGGGTGCGTGCCTTCCCCTGGGGAAGGAGACCTTTCTGTCCTTTAAGTGGGGGCTAGAATCAAACGGGGTGGGTGGGCTGGTGCTGGAGTTCCCCACCTAGGAGCATGTGTGGACTCCGGGTGGGGGCGTGTGTCCTGAGGTTTCAGCCTGAGTGACGATTCTGAGGACAGCAGAGCTGACCTGGACCTGCAGCTCATAGGCTCCTGTGCTGGGTCCCCACAGGGCAGCTGGACCTCGGCCTCGGGCCCTCTGGGGCCCCAGCACCTGGAGGAGCCTGCCTCATGGTGTGGGTGCAGGTGTGGCCCACCGGCTTACCCCTCCACTCCCCACACTGGTGTGTCCTGGGATCCCCAGGGCTGCCCTAGATAAGTGACCTGTATCTGTGGGGCATGCCCAGAGCCCAGGAGGCCACATCCAGCTTTGAGAAGGCTCGGTCAGCCCGGGGCCAGAATCCAGGGTTGGCCAGGACCATGGGGGCCTGATTCCATTAGTCTTTGAGCTGGGACTGGTGGGGCCTCATATCAACCCAGCCCCCACAGAGCCTGGGCCCAAGTCAGCCCAGGTCCCTCTGGGTTAGGGGCTGCTGTCCTGTGCAGGGTGTCCCACCCTCCAGGAGGGACCGTGGGTGGAGGCAGGGCACAGTGTGTCCTCTGCACCACTCTCCTGTACACAAACTGTCGGGGGCTCCCTGCCTTCCCTCCTCCCTGCAACCCCTGGGTACTCAATGGGACACCCGGGCTTCTGATGGGAGCAGGGTATCCAGAGAACCCCAGGGAGTCTGAGCATGTCCCACAGGGCGCAGCTGCACTGGGTCCTTTTTAGGGGCCAACGGTATGGGAGTGGATGGTGTGTGGGCATGGGTATGACGGTGGTGGGGTGTGGGGGATGGTGTAGGGGGGATGGTGTTGGGGTATAGTGTGGGTGGGGATTGTGTGAGGCTGTGTGTGTGTAAGGGGGATGGTGTAGGGGCTATGCCACGGGGGATGATGATGTTAGGGGGTGGTGTGGGTCTGGGGAATGGGAGGATGGTGTGGGGGGCCTGCGAACACAGGGCATCCCCTTTCTCTAAGATGCACATGGAGACATCTACAGATAAAGGCGACCCCAGTCTGGGGTATGCTGTGTCACCTGCCCCTGGGGCCCCTTGTGGTGATTGCAGGGCCCTGGCTGGACCAGGGGCATTATCTGGGGGTCATCATACTATGTAGGTTTACAAATTGCAAATTGTCTCAAATTGAATGCATAGAATTTAGAAATATATAAAGTGCTGATGGTGGATATCACCCTGACCCTTCCGTTCCTCAGCAGATTGATGTGTGTCCTCCTCCATTCACAGCCATGCACCCTGCCCCCAGGTCCCCTTAATTGACCCATGGCCCCCACCCCAGCCCCCTGCTTTTCAGTGGCCGTCCCTCACCCCTTTGGGGTTCAGCTCACATGGCAATCCCCGGAGGCCCTGTCCTAGTGGCCTCCTCATCCCCGAGACCCCGAGGGTGGGGGCACGGTGTTCATCCCAAACAACCTACAATGCAGCCGTGTGTTGTTGGCTACTGTTCTTCCCCCGGGCTCTGAAGCCCGGTGTTCCCTACCCAAAAGCCCCCGGTCCTCCTGGGTCCTGATCCCCCTGGCCCCTCAGCCTCACCCTACCCCATAGTAGTCCCAAAACATGACGTGACTGCTGAACATCCTGTTGATGTCCAGGTCCCCCAGCGTGATGTCCCTAGAGGAGACCAGGTCTTCCTCCTTCATTTCCTGTGGGAAAACCAGGGAGGAGGAGCTGACGTCAGGGACACAGACCCCAAGCTGTCTGTCCTGGGCAGGGAGCCCTGGGGCCACCATGGGAGTGTGTACTGCCAAAACCTCCTTCCTTCCTCTGGGAGGCCAGGGATGGTGGGAGTGCCCACCGTGCCCATGGGATCTGTGTGACGGCCTGTGCCCAGCTGTTGTAGGCAGGGAGGTGACTGTCACCCTGGGTGGGAGAGGATAGAGGTTCAGCCAAGGTGGGAGGGGACATGGGGGTGTTGTGCTCAAGATTGTGAATCCGAGAAACCACTAAGGAGCTGACACCAATGCAAACACACAAGGGTTGATTTCCAAACTCGAGCTTGCGTCCAAGTACACCCGACACAGTGGAGTAGGGACTTGGACCCCGAGGTGGGTTTTAGCTTAGTTTTAAGGGCTTGTCTCGGGGTCCTCCAGAAGGGCTGGAGCAATTCCTCAAGTTCTGTTTACATTTTGATATGGGGCCTTCAAGTGTATTGAGCTCTGCTCTCATTCTAATAGGCGCTTCCAGCCGTTGGCATGGGCTCAGTTTCATTCTATTGTGGGGAATTCTAGGACATTAAGCTGTAAGCTTTTGTTTTTTTTCCTGTAACTGAAGTAATGTAAATTTCAGCTCTTCTTCACAGGGGCCTGGGATGGGTGGACTTGTTCGAACACTGAACTTAAAGTAGAAAGGCCTTCATTTTCTCGGCCTCCCTGCGTCCAGTCCCATCCTATCTAGCTCTTTCCCCTTTCCTGGAGCTCCTAAGAGAGCAATTGCAAATGACCTCAGCTTGGCAGCATGTGTTGGGAGAAAGGCCCAGGGATTTGGGATCAGGAAGACCTGGGTTGTGGGCGTCCCAGCTGTGCAGCAGGATTCCATGCTGCAGACTCTTATTCCATAAGGCTATCTTGACAACTGACTTTGTACATGGAAAAGCTCTCCTTTGTCTTTAAAAGATGAGGAGCGAGTCAAAGCTTTTTTTTCTCTGCACATCTAATTGCTCAGATTTCAATCTGAGACATATTTCCTGTTAATAAGGATAATTTACTATCCGTAGTACTATGGTTAAAATATTCTGACACAAGTAATTCAGAGGGATGAGGGTTTCTCATCTCTTTCTTCACAGCTCAGTCACTCATCAGGAAATGCATCTTTATGGATTTGGAAAGAACTGAGAGACATTATTACAATGGTCCTATTATTATGTGAAGGATTCTTCCCTGAGATTCTTCCCCTATTTCAACTGACACTGAAACACTGTGAACTCTTTGGAAGAGAAATGTCAAGGAAATAAAAGTTATGCATTGCTAATTTTAAATGCACTTACAATATGGTGTCTATTATACTAGAAGTATTTTTATCTGATTTTTGCTATTTATTATCTGTTCCTGCTTTTCAGGTTGAGGAGGCATTATACGTGTTCATAAGTGTTGTTCTTTCCTTCTGATATAAAATTATTTCTTTGTTCACACCGAAGGAACTCTATAAGAATAAGGCAAAAGTTAATTCAACAATTCTTAAAATGTCTTCAAACTTGGAGCCTGATTCATTTAAGTCAATTTTCAAACTAAATCTTATTTATTAGGAAAAAAACAAAGATTTATAGGGAAATTGAAAAGATAGTACACAGCATTTGCATGCACTGGCACTTTATTTCTCCAATTATTGATATCTTATATTTGTACGGTACAAATATGAGCTAGTGAATCAATATTAAAATATTCGCATTAACCAAAGTCCATACTTTATTCAGATTTCCTTAGCTTTTGCTAAGTTCCCATCCCTCATATCACATTCCATGTGTGCTCCTGTCTTCTTAGGCTCCTCTGGATTGTAACAGTCTTTCAGCCTTTCCTTGTTGTTGTTGAACTGGAACACTTTGAGAAGTAGAGTATTTTGTAAAATTTCCCTCAGTTGGGACATGTCTGTTGTTTATCTCATGATTGAACTGTTTTTGTGGATTATATACAGAGATATACTGCTATTTTTATTATATCATATAAAGGATAGATACTATCAACATGATTTATCAGTCTTGGTATCGATCTGATCATCTTGCTGAGGTAGTGTTTGTCAGGTTTCTCTGTAGTAAAGTGATTTATTATTATTATTATTATATTATCATTCTTATTTTATGTTTTTCATAATATATTTTGCAGAAGGAAGTTACTATGTGTATTGCACACATAAAAGTGTGAAGATATGCTCATGAACTTGAGTGTGGTATGTCTGCACGAATTGTTTGAAATTCTTCTACATGGGAGATTTCTCTTTCTTTTGGGTTTCTTTGTTTCTTTTTCAAAGATGTTATTTATTTATATGAGAGAGAGAGAGAGAGGAGAAAAAGCATGAGCGAGAGGGGCAGAGGGAGAGGGAGAAGCAGGTTCCCTGCTAAACAGGGAGCCTGCCTTGGGAACTAGATCATGATCTGAGCCTAAGGCAGAAGCTTAACTGACTGAGCCACCCAGGTGCCAATCTATCTTTTTTTCTTTTTCTTTCTTTCCTTCTTTCTTTCTTTCTTTCTTTCTTTCTTTCTTTCTTTCTTTCATTTCTTTCTTTCTTCTTTCTTTCTTTTTTTAATGTTTGTTTATTTTTTTAAATTTTTATTTATTTATGATAGTCACAGAGAGAGAGAGAGGGACAGAGACACAGGCAGAGGGAGAAGCAGGCTCCATGCACTGGGAGCCTGACGTGGGATTCGATCCCGGGTCTCCAGGATCGCGCCCTGGGCCAAAGGCAGGCGCTAAACCACTGCGCCACCCAGGGATCCCTCTTTCTTTCTTTTATTTTAATAATAATTTTATTTTTTATTGGTGTTCAATTTGCCAGCATACAGAATAACACCCAGTGCTCATCCCCCCAAGTGCCCCCCTCAGTGCCCATCACCCATTCACCCCCACCGCCCGCCCTCCTCCCCATCCATCACCCCTAGTTCATTTCCCTGAGTTAGGAGTCTTTATATTCTGTCTCCCTTTCTGATATTTCCCACATATTTCTTCTCCGTTCCCTTATATTCCCTTTCACTATTATCTATATTCCCCAAATGAATGAGAACATACAATGTTTGTCCTTCTCCGATTGAGTTACTTCACTCAGCATAATACCTTCCAGTTCCATTCACGTTGAAGCAAATGGTGAGTATTTGTCGTTTCTAATGGCTGAGCAAGGCCCACCTGTTCTCTCTCTTCATCTTCTGAGTCTCCTAAAATATGAATGTTATTGTTTTAATAAGTGGCTGACTTCCCTACGTCTGTCTCTGTGGTCCATAACCTTTCTTGTTTTTATGGCTTCTACGTGGGACTGCATCTCTGTTATAGCATTTTTAACGTTGGCCTGACTAGATTTTAGTTCTTTTATTTCTACTGTAAGGGATTCTCTAGTTTTCTTCTGTGCTCTTTTTCCAGCCCAGCTGCTATCTTTATAATAATTGTTTTAAACTGTAGTTAGACATCATATATGTGTATTGATGGACTTCCTGGCTGTGAGTACTACCTCATATTATTTTATGGAGGTGAATTTCTCCATCTCATTATCTTTTCCAGAAAAGAAAGAGGGAAGAAAAAGAAAAACCATGGAAAACAATAACAACTGCCCTCCCAAAAAAAAAAAAAAAAACACACCAGATTATTTTGGCCTGCATTTTAAAAGACTCTAAATCCCAAAATATGAAACACAATAAAAGTACCATGAAAATAAAAATAAGAAATATATAAGGTGCATACATAAAAATTAAAATAAGGCAATTAATAAAAAATCAAAGAAAATAAATGAAAATAAAGCACAAAGTACAAAGGAAGCTAGATCCTACTTTCCAGGCAGAGCTGAATCTCTGCAACCTCTGTGGTCCAACAACTTGGTGGCAGTGAGTGGTCTATGCAGGGTCTTGGGATGGGCTCTGGCGCTGATTATCAGGTGCACATCTGCTTGGTAGATGCAACTGCGGGGTCAGAGGCGGGGTGGGCGTCCGCACCTCTGGCCTCCAGTGGGCGGTGCAGTGCTGCTCCCTGAGACCCCCCCTGGTGGGCAGGATGCTGGTGGGGTCTCTGGGGCCCTGGCTCTGGGACTGAGCATCCTTCCCCCCCAGTCTGCATGGGCTTCCACAGAAGAGCTCCCAAGCCCCCGGGTCTCCGCCGATTCTCTCAGAACCCTGTGTTTACTCTACCTGTGTCCGAGCTTCTTTTGGTTTTGTTTTTTTATCTCAGAGAAGCCGACACTGATGCAAACACATGACGGTTTATTTACAAGCTCGAGCTTGTGTCCAAGTATACCCAACAGAGTGGAGCAGGGACTTGGACCACGAGGTGGGTTTTAGCTTAGTTTTAAGGGCTGGTCTTGGGGACCTCCAGAAGGGCTGGAGCAATTCCTCCAGTTCTGTTTACATTTTGATATGGGACATTAAAGGGCATTGAGCTCTGTTCTCATTCTAATAGAGGCTTCCTGTCCTTGGCCTGGGCTCAGTTTTGATTCTATTGTGGGGCTTTCTAGGTCATTAAGCTGTAAACTTTTGATTTTTTCCTGTAACTGAAGTAATGTAAATTTCACCTCTTCTTCACAGGGACCTGGGATGGGTGGACTTGTGCTAAAATTGAATTTAAATTGGAATGGCCTTAATTTTCTTGGCCTCCACGCTTCCCATCCCATCCTATCTAGCTCCTTCCCCCTTCCCCAGAGCTCCTAAGAGAGCAATTGCAAATGCCCTCAGCTTGGCAGCATGTGTTGGGGGACAGGTCCAGGGATTTGGGATCAGGAAGACCTGGGGCGTGGGCTTCCCAGCTGTGCAGCAGGATTCCATGCTGCAGACTCTTATTCCATAAGGCTATCTTGACAACTGACTTTGTACATAGAAAAGCTCTCCTTTGTCTTTAAAAGATGAGGAGCGAGTCAAAGCTTTTTTTTCTCTGCACATCTAATTGTTCAGATTCCAATCTGAGACATATTTCCTGTTAATAAGGATAATTTACTATCCGTGGTATATGGTTAAAATATTCTGACACAAGTAATTCAGAGGGATGAGGGCTTCTCATCTCTTTCTTCACAGCTCAGTCACTCATCAGGAAATGCATCTTTATGGATTTGGAAAGAACTGAGAGACATTATTACCAATGGTCCTATTATTTATGTGAAGATCCTTCCCTGAGATTCTTCCCCTGTTTCAACTGACACTGAAACACTTTGAACTCTTTGGAAGAGAAATGTCAAGGAAATAAATGTTATGCATTGCTAATTTTAAATGCACTTGCAATATGGTGTCTATTATACTAGAATTATTTTTATCTGATTTTTGCTATTTATTATCCTTTCCTGCTTTTCAGGTTGAAGAGGCATTATGCATGTTCATAAGTGTTTTTCTTTCTTCTGATCTAAAATGCTTACTTTGTTTCCATCAAAGGAACTCTTTAAGAATAAGGCAAAAGTTAATTCAACTATTCTTAAAATGTCTTCAGACTTGGAGCCTGATTCATTTAAGTCAGTTTTCAAATTAAGTCTTATTTATTAGGAAAAAAACAAAGATTTATAGGGAAATTGAGAAGATAGTACAGAGCATTCTCATGCACTTGCACTCAATTTCTCCAATTATTGATACCTTATATTAGTACGGTACAAATATTAGCTAATGAATCAATATTAAAAACTTTGCATTAAAAAAAGACCAAAAAAAAAAAGAAAAACAAAGGCCATAGTTTATTCAGATTTCCTAATTTTTTGCTAAGTTTCAATCCCTCATATCACATTCCATTTGTCCTCCTGTTTCCTTAGGCTCATCTGGATTGTGACAGTGTTTCTGCCTTTCCTTGTTGTTGTTGAACTGGAACACTTTGAGAAGTAGAGTATTTTGTAAAATTTCCCTCAGTTGGGACATGTCTATTGTTTATCTCATGACTGAACTGTTTTTGTGGACTATATACAGAGATATACTGCCATTTTCATTATATCATATAAAGGATAGATACTATCAACATGATTTATCAGTCTTGGTATCGATCTGATCATCTTCCTGAGGTAGTGTTTGTCAGCTTTCTCAGTAGTAAACTCATTCTTTATTATTATTATTATATTATCAATATTATTTTAAGTTTTTCATATTATATTTTGTAGAGAAAGTTACTATGTGTATTCCACACGTAAGAGTGGGAAGCTATGCTCATGAACTTGAGGGTGGAATGTCTTCACAAATTGTTTGAAATTCTTCTACATGGGCGATTTGTCTTCCTTGTGGGTTTGCTTGTTTGATTCCTTTTCAAAGATGTTTTTTATTTATTTGAGAGAGTGAGGAGAGATAAAGCATGAGCGAGAGAGGAAGAGGGAGAGGGAGAAGCAGGTTCCCTGCTGAACAGGGAGCCTGCCTTGGGACCTGGATCATGATCTGAGCCTAAAGCAGAAGCTTAACTGACAGAGCCACACAGGTGCCACTCTTTCTTTCTTTCTTTCTTTCTTTCTTTCTTTCTTTCTTTCTTTCTTTCTTTCTTTCTTTCATTCTTTCTTTCTTTCTTTCTTCTCAAGCCAGCAACTTCTGAGGAATTCCTCCCTCAGATGGGAGCTACATACTGACATCCAAACCAGAGTACCTAGCTGAAAGCTCTCTCTCTGGGGACATTCCCTTTCGGAGATGAGCTGAAACGTGGTCCTGCCATGTTCCACACTGCCTGCAGATACAGTTACGAGCATCCTCAATAGACATGTTTGTGAGAAGCTCATGGGACGCAAGGGGCAAGCTGCAGGCTTCAACATTGTGTCTCCAGGTGTAGTAAAGCGGTATTCATGGAACATCCTGAATTACAATGCTGCCACATTCTCATGGCCATTAGAATGCAGTTAGTAGAAAGCTGGTTCAGGCATGCTTCCTTTTGAAAGTTGAGCTCAGGGCAGAACCCTCCCCCATCTTGCCTACCCATAGTCCTAGCTGCTAACATCCTTATGTTAGGTGTTGAGAGAGGTTGGAGAAAGGCAAGTGGAAGTGTCAGGACTGTCCTCACGTGTATCTGAGATCAATACAGCGATTGCCAACGTTCTTATTCACTTAGAGTGTAGCTCCGGTATACCTCGCCTCGATAAGTGTCTAGCAGACATCGGCCTGCAAAGCATACACACTTCTGAGAGTTCAGCTTATGTCCTCTAACTCCTCCATCCTGACTGGCTGTATGTTCCACTTCCACAGCATTTCGTTGTATGCAGGACAGTAGCGGAGTGAAAACCAAGTGTCTGCCTTGTCAATTTCCCGCCTAACGTACAGCTGCCTGCAAGGCATGCACACTCCTTTGGATTGAGCTTATGGCTTATCCCTCCCACATGCTGACCGCCTGCACACTTCACTTCCAAAGGATTTCTATCGATATGGGACACAACTTTTGCCAGAGGCAAATGTGTCTTAGTTCAATCCTGCGACTTTTGAGGAATTCCTCCCTGAGAAGGGATCTACATCCTAACTTCCCAACCTGAGTACCTAGCTGAAAGCTCTCTCTCTGGGGAACTTCCCACTCAGAGATGAGCTGACACGCGGTCCTTCCCAGTTCCACACTGCCTGCAGATGCTGTTACGAACATCCTCACTAGACATGTTTGTCAGAAACTCATGGGATGCAAGGGCCAGCTGCAGGCTTCAATGGTTGTGCCTCCAGGTGCAGTAGAGCAGTATTCATGGAAGGTAGCGCTTTACAATTCTGCTACATTCTCATGGCCATCAGAACGAGCTAGTAGAAAGCTGGCTTCTAGGCATGCTTCCTTTTGAGAGCTGAGCTCAGTGCCGGACCCTCCCACATCCTTCCCGCATGTAGACATAACTGCTAATATCCTTATGTTAGGTGCTGGGTGAGGGTGGCGAAATGCATGTGGAAGTGTCAGGCCTGTACTCACGATTATCTGAGTTGAATACAGCGATTTCAAACGGCCTTCTTCAAAGAGTGTAGCTAGTTTCTAACTCCCATGTACGAGTGGGTGGCAGACATCTGCCTTCCAGGCGTACACACTTTTGAGAGTTGAGCTTATGACCTGTGCTTCCCACATTCTGCCTGCAGTTACACTTTGCTGCTAACAGGCATAAGCTCAATGCGTGACTGAAGTGTTGTGAGGGGTAAGTGGAAAGTCCCGGCACACAAGACTTGTGCCTCCAAGCTCAATCCAGCGATTTCCTTGTAATTCCTGTCTTAGACAAATGCTACATACTAACTTCCATACGTGAGAATCTAGCTGAAACCCGAGTCCAAAATCATCTCTCTTCTGAGAGTTGAGCTCCCACCCAGTCCCTCACAGTTCCACACTGCCTGCAGAATGAATTTTGAACATCTTCACCAGAGACATTTGTCAGAAGCTTGTGAGATGCAAGTGGAATAATGCAGGCCTGGAAGGTGTCTCCAGGTGCAGTAGAGTGGTAGTCTTCAAACCTCCTGAGGTAGAAGACTGCTATGGTCTCACGGCCATTAGAACGCAACTATTTGAATTCTGGCTTCTAGGCATGGTCTCTTGTGAGAGCTGAGCTCAGGGCAGGACCCTCCCGCATCTTGCCTGCCCATCGTCATAGCTGCTAACATCCTTATGTGAAGTGCTGGAAGAGATAGGAGAAATGCGAGTGGAAGTGTCAGGACTGTACTCACGTGTACCGGAGTTCAATACAGCGATTGCCAATGTCCTTAATCAATTAGAGTATAGCTGGTTTATACCTCACCTCGATGAGTGTCTAGCAGACATCGGCCTGCAAATCATACAGACTTCTCAGAGTTGAGCTTATAGCCTGTACCTCCGCATCATGACTGCCTGTACGTTCCTCTTCCACAGCATTTTGTTGTATGCGGGTGAGTAGCCGAGTGAAAACCAAGTGTCTGCCTTGTCAATTTCGCACCTAGCGGACAGGTGCATCCCAGGCATGCACATTCCTTTGGATTGAGCTTATGACTTGTAGCTCCCACATGATTACCGCCTGTACAATTCACTTTCAAAGGATTTCCTTCGATATGGGTCGCCACTTTTTCGAGAGGCAAGTGTCTCTTAGTTCAATCCAGCAACTTCTGGGGAATTCCTCCCTCAGGTTGGAGCTACATACTAACTTCCAAACCTGAGTTACTAGCTGAAAGCTCTCTCTCTGGGGAACTTTCCTCCCGGAGATGAGCTGAATCATGGTTCTTCCCAGTTCCACGCTGCCTGAAGATGCAGTTATGAACATCCTCACTAGACATGTTTGTCAGAAGCTCATGGGGCGCAAGGGCCAACTGCAGGCTTCAATGGTTCTGTCTCCAGGTGCATTAGAGTGGTATTCATTGTATTCGTACCGCCTACAATTCTGCTACATTCTCACGGCCATCAGAACGAGCTAGTATAAAGCTGGCTTCTAGCCATGCTCTGTTGTGAGAGCTGAGCTCAGGGCAGGACCCTCCCGCATCTTGCCTGCCCATAGTCATAGCTGCTAACATCTTTACGTGGAGTGCTAGGAGATGTTAGAGAAATGCGACTGGAAATGTCAGGACTATACTCACGTGTATCTGAGTTCGATACATCGATTGCCAACATCCTTCTTCAATTAGAGTGTAGCTCCGGTATGCCTCACCTCGATAAGTGTCTAGCAGACATCGGCTTGCAAAGCATACACACTTCTGAGATTTGAGCTTATGGCCTGTACCTCCCCCATCCTGACTGCCTGTACGTTCTGCTTCCACAGCATTTCGTTGTATGCGTGAGAGTAGCGGAGTGAGAACCAAGTGTCTGCCTTGTCAATTTCGCGCCTAGCGGACAGCTGCCTCCAAGGCATGCACACTCCTTTGGATTGATCTTAGGACTTGAACCTCCGACATGCTGACCGCCTGTACACTTGGCTTCCAAATGATTTCGTTTGATACGGGACGCAAGTTTTGAGAAATACATGTTTCTTAGTTCAATCCAGCAACTTCTGAGGAATTCCTCCCTCAGATGGCAGCTACCTACTAACTTCCAAACCTGAGTACCTAGCTGAAAGCTCTCTCTCTGGGGAACATCCCCCTCGGAGATGAGCTGAACCGTGGTCCTTCCCACTTCCACATGGCCTGCAGATGCAGTTATGAACATCCTCACTAGACATGTCTGTCAGAAGCTGATGGGATGCCAGGGGCAAGCTGCAGGCTTCAAGGTTGTGTCTCCAGGTGCAATAAAGCGGTATTCATGGAACATCCTGCATTACAATGCTGCCACGTTCTCATGGCCATCAGAACGCAGTTAGTAGAAAGCTGGCTTCGATGCATGCCTCCTTTTGAAAGCTGAGCTCAGGGCAGGACCCTCCCGCATCCTGCCTTCTCGTAGTCCTAGCTGCTAACGTCCTTATGTTAGGTGCTGGGAGAGGTTGGAGAAATGCAGGTGGAAGTGTCGGGACTGCACTCACGTGTAGCCGAGTTCAATACAGCGATTGCCAACGCCCTTGTTCCATTAGAGTGTAGCTTGGGTATACCTTGCCTCGGTAAGTGTCTAGCAGACATCGGCCTGCAAAGCATAGACACTTCAGAGAGGTGGGCTTATGGCCTGTACCTCCCCCATCCTGACTGCCTGAACCTTCCTCTTCCACAGAATTTCGTTGTATGCGGGCCAGTAGCCGAGTGAAAACCAAGTGTCTGCCTTCTCAATTTCGCGCCTAGCGGACACCTGAATGCAAGGCATGCACACGCCTTTGGCTTGAGCTAATGGCTTGAACCTCCCTCTTGCTGACCGCCTGTATGCTTCACTTCGAAAGGATTTCGTTCGATACGGGACGCAAGTTTTGCGAGAGGCAAGTGTCCCTTAGTTCAATCCAGCGACTTCCGAGGAATTCCTCCCTCAGATGGGTCCTACATACTAACTTCCCAACCTGAGTACCTAGCTGAAAACTCTCTCTCTGGGGGAATTTCCTTCTGTGAGATGAGCTGAAACGTGGTCCTTCCCAGTTCCACACTGCCTGCAGATGCAGTTACGAACATCCTCACTAGACATGTTTGTCAGAAGCTCATGGGACGCAAGGGCCAGCTGCAGGCTTCAATAATTGTGTCTCCAGGTGCAGTAGAGCGGTATTCATGGAACGTCCCGTCTTACAATGCTGCTACGTTCTCACGGCCATCAGAAGGACCTAGTAGAAAGCTGGCTTCTAGGCATGCTTTTTTCTGAGAGCTGAGCTCAGCGCAGGACCCTCCCGCATCCGGCCTGCCCGTAGACGTAACTGCTAATATCCTTATGTTAGGTGCTGGGAGAGGGCGACGAAATTCATGTGGCAGTGTCAGACCTGTACTCCCGATTATCTGAGTTGAATACAGCGATTTCAAACGGCCTTCTTCAAAGAGTGTAGCTAGTTTCTAACTCCCATGTCCGAGTGGGTAGCAGACATCTGCCTCCCAGGCGTACACACTTTTGAGAGTTGAGCTTATGGCCTGTACTTCCCACATCCTGCCTGCAGGTACACTTCGCTGCTAACAGGCCTAGGCTCGATGCGTGACGGAAGTGTTGTGAGAGGTAAGTGGAAAGTCCCGGCACACAAGACTAGTGCCTCCAAGCTCAAACCAGCGATTTCCTAGCAATTCCTGTCTTAGACGGGTGCTACATACTCAGTTCCATACGTGAGAAGCTAGTTGAACCCCGAGTCCAAAAGCATCTCTCTTCCGAGAGTTGAGCTCAAACCCAGTCCCTCACAGTTCCACACTGCCTGCAGAATGAGTGTTGAACGTCTTCACCAGAGCCGCTGGTCAGAAGCTTGTGAGATGCAAGTGGAATAATGCAGGCCTGGAAGGTGTCTCCAGGTGCAGTAGAGTGGTATTCTTTGAACCTCCTGAGTTAGAAGACTGCTATGGTCTCACGGCCATCAGAACGCAGCTAGTTGAAAGCTGGCTTCGAGGCATGGTCTCTTGTGAGAGCTGAGCTCAGGGTAGGACCCTCCCGCATCCTGCCTGCCCGTAGTCGTAGCTGCAAGCATCCTTATATTAGGTGCTGTGAGAGGTTGGAGAAATGCAGGGGGAAGTGTCAGGACTGTACTCACGAGTATCTGAGTTCAATACAGCGATTACCAATGTCCTTGTTCAATTAGAGTGTATCTCGGGTTTACCTAGTGTCTAGCAGACATCGGCCTGCAAAGCATGCACCCTTCTGAGAGGTGAGCTTCTGGGCTGTACCTCCCCCATCCTGACTGCCCGTACGTTCCTCTTCCACAGCATTTCGTTGTATGCGGGAAAGTAGCGGAGTGAAAACCAAGTGTCTGCCTTGTCAATTTCGCGCCTAGCCGAGAGCTGCCTCCAAGGCACGCACACTCCTTTGGATTAACTTAGGACTTGAACCTCCCACATGCTGACCACCTGCACACTTCGCTTCCAAAGGATTTCTTTTGATACGGGATGCAAGTTTGGCGACAGGGAAAAGGGTCTTATTTCAATGCAGCAACTTCTGAGGAATTCCTCCCTCAGATGGGAGCTAACTACTAACTTGCAAACCTGAGTACCTAGCTGAAAGCTCTCTCTCTGGGGAACATCCCCCTCGGAGATGAGCTGAAACGTGGTCCTTCCCACTTCCACACGGCCTGCAGATGCAGTTATGAACATCCTCACTAGACATGTCTGTCAGAAGCTGATGGGATGCCAGGGGCAAGCTGCAGGCTTCAAGGTTGTGTCTCCAGGTGCAATAAAGCGGTATTCATGGAACATCCTGCATTACAATGCTGCCACGTTCTCATGGCCATCAGAACGCAGTTAGTAGAAAGCTGGCTTCGACGCATGCCTCCTTTTGAAAGCTGAGCTCAGGGCAGGACCCTCCCGCATCCTGCCTTCTCGTAGTCGTAGCTGCTAACGTCCTTATGTTAGGTGCTGGGAGAGGTTGGAGAAATGCAGGTGGAAGTGTCGGGACTGTACTCACGTGTAGCCGAGTTCAATACAGCGATTGCCAACGCCCTTGTTCCATTAGAGTGTAGCTTGGGTATACCTTGCCTCGGTAAGTGTCTAGCAGACATCGGCCTGCAAAGCATAGACACTTTGGAGAGGTGGGCTTATGGCCTGTACCTCCCCCATCCTGACTGCCTGAACATTCCTCTTCCACAGGATTTCGTTGTATGCGGGACAGTAGCCGAGTGAAACCTAAGTGTCTGCCTTCTCAATTTCGCGCCTAGCGGACACCTGAATGCAAGGCATGCACACGCCTTTGGCTTGAGCTAATGGCTTGAACCTCCCTCTTGCTGACCGCCTGTATGCTTCACTTCGAAAGGATTTCGTTCGATACGGGACGCAAGTTTTGCGAGAGGCAAGTGTCCCTTAGTTCAATCCAGCGACTTCCGAGGAATTCCTCCCTCAGATGGGTCCTACATACTAACTTCCCAACCTGAGTACCTAGCTGAAAGCTCTCTCTCTGGGGAATTTCCTTCTGCGAGATGAGCTGACACGCGGTCCTTCCCAGTTCCACACTGACTGCGGATGCAGTTACGAACATCCTCACTAGACATGTTTGTCAGAAGCTCATGGGACGCAAGCGCCAGCTGCAGGCTTCAATGGTTGTGTCTCCAGGTGCAGTAGAGCGGTATTCATGGAATGTCCCGCCTTACAATGCTGCTACGTTCTCACGGCCATCAGAAGGAGCTAGTAGAAAGCTGGCTTCTAGGCATGCTTTTTTCTGAGAGCTGAGCTCAGGGCAGGACCCTCCCGCATCCGGCCTGCCCGTAGACGTAACTGCTAATATCCTTATGTTAGGTGCTGGGAGAGGGCGACGAAATTCATGTGGCAGTGTCAGACCTGTACTCCCGATTATCTGAGTTGAATACAGCGATTTCAAACGGCCTTCTTCAAAGAGTGTAGCTAGTTTCTAACTCCCATGTCCGAGTGGGTAGCAGACATCTGCCTCCCAGGCGTACACACTTTTGAGAGTTGAGCTTATGGCCTGTACTTCCCACATCCTGCCTGCAGGTACACTTCGCTGCTAACAGGCCTAGGCTCGATGCATGACGGAAGTGTTGTGAGAGGTAAGTGGAAAGTCCCGGCACACAAGACTAGTGCCTCCAAGCTCAAACCAGCGATTTCCTAGCAATTCCTGTCTTAGACGGGTGCTACATACTCAGTTCCATACGTGAGAAGCTAGTTGAACCCCGAGTCCAAAAGCATCTCTCTTCCGAGAGTTGAGCTCACACCCAGTCCCTCACAGTTCCACACTGCTTGCAGAATGAGTGTTGAACGTCTTCACCAGAGCCGCTTGTCAGAAGCTTGTGAGATGCAAGTGGAATAATGCAGGCCTGGAAGGTGTCTCCAGGTGCAGTAGAGTGGTATTCTTCGAACCTCCTGACTTAGAAGACTGCTATGGTCTCACGGCCATCAGAACGCAGCTAGTTGAAAGCTGGCTTCGAGGCATGGTCTCTTGTGAGAGCTGAGCTCAGGGCAGGACCCTCCCGCATCCTGCCTGCCCATAGTCGTAGCTGCAAACATCCTTATATTAGGTGCTTTGAGAGGTTGGAGAAATGCAGGGGAAGTGTCAGGACTGTACTCACGTGTATCTGAGTTCAATACAGCGATTACCAATGTCCTTGTTCAATTAGAGTGTATCTCGGGTTTACCTAGTGTCTAGCAGACATCGGCCTGCAAAGCATGCACGCTTCTGAGAGGTGAGCTTGTGGGCTGTACCTCCCCCATCCTGACTGCCCGTACGTTCCTCTTCCACAGCATTTCGTTGTATGCGGGAAAGTAGCGGAGTGAAAACCAAGTGTCTGCCTTGTCAATTTCGCGCCTAGCCGACAGCTGCCTCCAAGGCACGCACACTCCTTTGGATTGACTTAGGACTTGAACCTCTCACATGCTGACCACCTGCACACTTCGCTTCCAAAGGATTTCTTTTGATACGGGATGCAAGTTTGGCGACAGGGAAAAGGGTCTTATTTCAATGCAGCAACTTCTGAGGAATTCCTCCCTCAGATGGGAGCTACCTACTAACTTCCAAACCTGAGTACCTAGCTGAAAGCTCTCTCTCTGGGGAACATCCCCCTCGGAGATGAGCTGAACCGTGGTCCTTCCCACTTCCACACGGCCTGCAGATGCAGTTATGAACATCCTCACTAGACATGTCTGTCAGAAGCTGATGGGATGCCAGCGGCAAGCTGCAGGCTTCAAGGTTGTGTCTCCAGGTGCAATAAAGCGGTATTCATGGAACATCCTGCATTACAATGCTGCCACGTTCTCATGGCCATCAGAACGCAGTTAGTAGAAAGCTGGCTTCGACGCATGCCTCCTTTTGAAAGCTGAGCTCAGGGCAGGACCCTCCCACATCCTGCCTGCCCGTAGTCATAGCTGCAATATCCTTATCTTAGGTGTTGGGAAAGGGTGGCGATATGTATGTTAAAGTGTCAGGCCTGTACTCACGATTATCTGAGTTGATTATAGTGACTTCAAACGGCGTTTTTCAAAGAGTGTAGCTAGATTCTAACTCCCATGTACGAGTGGGTAGCAGACATTTGCCTCCCAGGCGTACACAGTTTTGAGATTTGAGCTTATGGTCTCCATTTCCCACATCCTGTCTGCAGGTAAACTTCACTGCAAACAGGCCTAGGCTCGATGGGTGACTGAAGCGTTGTGAGAAGTAAGTCGAAATTCCCGGCACAGAAGACTAGTTTCTCCAAGCTCAATCCAGCGATTTCCTAGTAATTCCTGTCTTAGACAGGTTCTACATACTGAGTTCCATACGTGAGAAACTAGCTGTACCCCGTGTCCAAAAGCATCTCTCTTCTGACAGTTGAGCTCACACCCTGTCCCTCACAGTTCCACAATGCCTGCAGAATAAGTTTTGAACATCTTCTGTAGAGACATCTGTCAGAAGCTTGCGAGAAACAGTGGACTAATGCAAGCCTCGTAGGAGTCTCCAGGTGCAGTAGAGTGGTATTCTTCGAAGGTCCTGTGTTTGAAGACTGCTATGGTCTCACGGCCATTAGAATGAAGCTAGCGAAGCGGGCTTCTAGGCATGCTCACTTGTGAGAGCTGAGCTCAGGGCAGAACCCTCCCGAATCCTGCCTGCCAATAGTCATAGCTGCTAACATCCTTAAATGAGGTGCTGGGAGAGGTTGGAGAAATGCAGGTGGAAGTGTCAGGACTGTACTCATGTGTACTGAGTTCAGTACAGGGATTGCCAACGTCCTTGTTCAATTAGAGTGTATCTCGGGTATACCTCGCCTCGATAAGTGTCTAGCAGATATCGGCCTGCAAAGCATAGACACTTCGGAGAGGTGAGCTCATGGCCTGTACCTCCCCCATCCTGACTGCCTTTACCTTCCGCTTCCACAGCATTTCTTTGTATGCGGGACAGTAGCGGAGTGAAAACCAAGTGTCTGCCTTGTCAATTTCGTGCCTAGTGGACAGCTGCCTCCAAGGCATGCACACTCCTTTGGATTGAGCTTAGGACTTGAACCTCTCACATGCTGACCGCCTGTATGCTTCACTTCCAAAGGATTTCGTTCGATATGGGACGCATGTTTTGTAAGAGGCAAATCTGTCCTAGTTCAATCCACCAACCTCTGAGGAATTCCTCCCGCAGATGGGATCTACATACTAACTTACAAACCTGAGTACCTAGCTGAAAGCTCTCTCTCTGGGCAACTTCCCTCTTGGAGATGAGCTGACACGCGGTCCTTCCCAGTTCCACACTGCCTGCAGATTCAGTTACGAATATCCTCACTAGACATGTTTGTCAGAAGCGCATGGGACGCAAGAGCCAGCTGCAGGCTTCAAAGTTGTGTCTCCAGGTGCAGTAAAGTTGTATTCATGGAACATCCTGAATTACAATGCTGCCACATTCTCATGAACATCAGAAAGCACTTAGTAGAAAGCTGGCTTCGAAGTATGCCTCCTTTTGAAATCTGAGCTCAGGGCAGGACCCTCCTGCATCCTGCCTGCCCATAGTTGTTGCTGCTATCATCTTTATGTTAGGTGTTGGGAAGGTTGGAGAAATGCAATTAGAAGGTTCAGGACTGTACTCACGTGTATCTGAGTACAATACAGCAATTGCCAATGTCCTTGTTCATTTAGAGTGTAGCTGTGTGTACCTAGCCTCAATACGTGTCTAGCAGATATTAGCCTGCAAGGCATACACCCTTCTGAGAGTTGATCTTATGGCCTGTATCTCCCCCATCCTGACTGCCTTTACGTTCTGCTTCTACAGCGTTTCGTTGTATGTGGGAGTGTAGCAGAGTGAGAACCAAGTGTCTGCCTTGTCAATTTCGCTCCTAGTGGACATCTGCCTCCAAAGCATGCACACTCCTTTGGATTGAGCTTAGGACTTGAATATCCCACATGCAGACCGCCTGTCCGCTTTGCTTGAAAAGGATTTCGTTCGATACGGGATGCAAGTTTTGCGAGAGGCAAATGTGTCTCCAGGCCTCCTCTCCGGGCCTCTGTGGTCTGACCACTTGGTGGCAGCGAGTGGTCTGTGTGAGGTCTGGGAATGGGATGTGGCCATGATTGTCATATGCACATCTGCGTGGTAGGTGCACCTGTGGGGATCAGAGATGGGGTGGGCGTTAACACCTCTGGCCTCCAGCGGGCAGTGCTGTGCTGCTCCCTGAGACTCGGGGCTGATGGGGGGAGCCCGGTGGGGACGCTGGGTCCTCTGGCCTGGTGCTGAGGATTCCGCCCTCTAGTCTGCACGCTCATCACAGAAGAGCTGCAAAGCCCCCGGGTCTCTGCCGCTTCTCTCAGAATCCTGCTTTCACTCTGCCCGTGTCTGAGTTTCTTTTAGTTTTGTTTTTATCTCAGACTGTTGTGCCCAAGATAGCGAATATGAGAAACCACCAAGAAGCCGATTCCGATGCAAACACACAAGGGATTATTTACAAGCTTGATCTTGAGTCCAAGTATACCCAACACAGCAGAGCAGGGACTTGGACCCCGAGGTGGGTTTTAGCTTAGTTTTAAGGGCTGGTCTGGGGACCTCCAGAAGGGCTGGAGCAATTCCTCAAGTTCTGTTTACATTTTGATATGGGACATTCAAGGGCATTGAGCTCTGTTCTCATTCTAATAGGGGCTTCCTGCTCTTGGCCTGGGCTCAGTTTTGATTCAATTGTGGGGCTTTCTAGGACATTAAGCTGTAAACAGCAAAGGTTTCACACCTGGAAGGGGGACGTCACACTGTCCCTATTTGCTGAAGACGCGGTACTAGAAACAGGGAACTGGGGAACTTCCCTCTCAGAGATGAGCTCAAACGTGGTCCTCCCCTGTTCAACACTGCCTGCAGATACGGTTATGAACATCCTCACTAGACATGTTTGTCAAATGCTCATGGGATGCAAGGGGCAAGCTGCAGGCTTCAAGGTTGTGTCTCCAGGTGCAATAAAGTGGTATTCATGGAACATCCTGAATTACAATGCTGCCATGTTCTCATGGCCATCAGAACGCAGTTAGTAGAAAGCTGGCTTCGACGCATGCCTCCTTTTGAAAGCTGAGCTCAGGGCAGGACCCTCCCGCATCCTGCCTGCCCATAGTCTTTGCTGCTAACTTCCTTATGTTAGGTGCTGGCAGAGGTTGGAGAAATGCAAGTGGAACTGTCGGGACTGTACTCACGTGTATCTGAGTTCAATACAGCAATTGTGAACATATTGAACAATACGTTCCACCAAAACCTGTTAGAACTAAGGAGTGAATTCAGTAGTCACGGGACACAAACTGACCCTACAGAGCAGAGTAGCCTTGGTGTGTCCTGACAATGAGCAGTCAGGAAGGAAATGAAGGACATGACGCCCTTCTCAGGAGCATCAAGGACAATAAATAATGAGACTGAAACAAAGGAGCACAGGTATTGTCCACCAAGCCATACGAGGCTCTGGGAGGCCGGCCTGGGCTCATGGGGTGGGAGCCTCATCTTGTGAAAATGTGCACAGTTCCTGAAGCCGCCCTCAGTTTCAATGTCATTCCTATCAAAATCATGGTGGCACATCTTAGAAATAGGAACAAAAAACGCATAACATCCAACCCCCACAACAAATGACCCCGGACAGCAAATCAGTACTGGAGAAGCATGACAGAGTGGGACGCAGCACTTTCCTATTTCAAAAGATGTCACAGAGACACAGAATAAAGCAGTGTGGTTCTCGGGCCCCTGGCTGGCTCCGTCGGTTAAACATCCAACACCTGACCTCACCTCTGGTCCTGATCTCAGGGGTCGTGAGTTCTAGCCCTGTGCTGGGCCATGGACGAGGCATGGAGCCTACTTAGACAAACCAAACCCACGGGGGGTGGTCCCGGCATAAGCTGAATGAGCAAAACAGAGTCCAGAAGGAAATGTGCTCTGATAGAACTGATTTTTTTAACTTAATTTAAACCCAATTAATTAACGTATAGTGTATAATACTTTCAGAGGAAGAATTCAGAGATTCACCAGTGGGAGACAACAGCAGTGCTCGTGACATCACATGACCTCCTTCATGCTGGTCCCCTGTTATCCGCCCCCTCCAGCTACCCTCAGTTTGTTTCCTATCATTAAGAGTCTGTATTTCCTGTATCTGTTTTCATCTTATTTGTTTTTACTTCCCTTGACAGTTGTTCATCTGCTTTGCTTCTTTAATTCCACCTATGAATGAAACCACACGGTCATTCTCTTTCCCGACTGACTTACTTCACTTAACATGATCCCTTTAGTTCTATCCACATCATTGCAAATGGCAAGATTTCCTTCTCTTTGATAGTTGAGTTCCATTCCTCTCTCTATGACCATCATCTATCTCCCATCCTCTTTATCCATCATCTGCCACAGGGCACCGAGGCTCCTCCCACAGTGTGACTACTGTGGACCCGGCTGCTGTGGACATTGGGGTGCAGGTGTCCTGAGTCTCATTGCATCTGTGTCTTTGGAGTGAGCTCCAGGCCATTCATCTGCTGGTCGCAGGGCGGCTCTATTTGTAACTTCCTGAGGGGCCTCCACACTGTTTCCAGGGCGGCTGCACCAACCCGCGGTCCCGCCCACAGTGGAAGAGAGTTGAGTGAGTTTTGCAGGACGTGGTAAAAGTCTGATCCACATTTCATTTCACATCCTGTGGGCTCCAATTCCTTGTCCTTAAGTATTTCTGGGGAAGCCGGGTGTTGGGCTCCTTTTCAGTGAGATGTTTCCGAAGCTGACAGGCCCCAGCTGGAGCCCGAAAGGAGGCAGGTGCGGCCCCTAGAGCACCCGCTGCCTCCTGCACAGTCTCCTGTAGCGCCTGAGCATCCCGCATGGGGCACCCGAGCTCAGGTCCCGCCCATGGCATGCGCATGTGCAGTAGGCCTCCTCTGTCTGCACTAACAGGAGCCAGCCTGTGCTGGGGAGGACTGTGGAAGACATGGGGACGCGTCTATGCTGATGAGCTGCAGCCTCCTCAGGACCCGCGGGGAGGCTTCAGGAAGAAGTGGGCCCACATTCACGCTGACAGGAGCCCTGAGCACCTCAGGACCCGCGGGGAGGTTTCAGGAAATTGTGGGCCCGCATCCACGCTGACAGGCGCCCCTGAGCAGCCTCACGACCCGCGGGGAAATTTCAGGAAGATATGGGCCCGCACCCACGCTGACAGGAGCCTCTGAGCCACCTCAGGACCTGTGGGAGGCTTCAGGAAGATGTGGCGATGCGTTCACTCCGGCAGGAGCTTCCGGGCCCCTCAGGACATAAGTTGAGGCTTCTGGAAGCTGGGGGCCGCATTCATGTTTACAGGAGCCCCGGCCTCCTAAGAACCCTCGGCGATGCTTTGGCAGGACTTGGGGCCACATGGACACAACAGGACGCTAAATTCCTCAGGACCCCTGGTGTAGACTTGGGGAAATATGTGGATGCGCCCATGTGGACAGAAGACCCCAGCCTTGTCACGGCCTGTGGTGAGGCCTAAGAAAAATGTGGGTGCCACATCCACAGTGACAGGAGTCTCCAGCCTCCTCAGGACCCACTGTGAAGTTTTGGGAAGATTTGGGGCCACATCCATGCTGACAGGAGCCCCCAGCCTCCTCAGGTCTTATGGTGAGGCTTGAGGAAAATGTGGGGCCGCGTCAATGCTGACAGGAACCCTGTCTTCCTCAGGACCTGCACTTTGGCTTCGGGACATAAGGGGCTGTGTGTATGCTGAGAGGAGCCCACAGCCTCCTCAGGACCCGCGGTGAGTTTTCTGGGGGACGTGGGGCCATGTCCAGGGTGACAGGAGCTCCCGGCCTCCTGAGGACCTGCTGTGAGGCTTCCAGCGGATGTGAGGCATAGTCTACAGTGACAGGAGACCCAGCGTCCTCAGGACCCGCTGACTATGCCTCAGGAACTCGTGGCACCACATCCGCACTCACAGGAGCCCGGCTTCCTCTTGACCCCTTCGAGGAATCTGGAGGAGCTGTTGGGGTCACGTCCACATCAGAAAGGACTCCTCAGAACCACAGGGTAAGTGAAAGTGTAGAATGAATGGTAGGGTGAGGGGAGGGGAGGAAGTTGGTGGTTAGCCTTAGGTTAGATGTTAGGGGTTAGTGATTATGCTTATGGTTACAAATTAGAGGTTAGGTGAGGCATAAGGGTATTGGTCAGTGTTAAGAGTTAGGATGGGGTTAGGGTAAGGGACAGGATTTAGTGTTAGGGTTAGGGTTTAGGCTCTAGGGATTAGGGCAGGAGGTTAGAGGTTGGGGTTAGGGTTATGGTTAGAGTTAGGGTTGGGCTTAGGTTTGCAGTTAGGGTTAGGGGTTAGGGTGTGAGTTATGGTTAGGGGTTAGAGTTAGGGGTTAGAGTTAAGGGTTAGAGTTAAAGTTAGGGCTAGGTTTAGGGTTAGAGTGAGGGTTAGGATTAGGATGGGGTTAGGGCTAGGGTTAGGGTAGTGTTTGGTTAGGGATTTAGGGTTAGGGTCAGCTCAGGGTCAGGGTATGGTTTTGGAAAAGGGTAAGATATAGGGTTAGGGAGTGGGTTAGGGGTTGGTTTTAGGGTACGGGTTAGGGTACAGTTTGTGGTATGAGATAGGATTAGTATTAGAGGGTTATGGTTAGGGTACAGGTTAAGGTTAGGAATAGGATTTGAATAACTTATTTTAAGGTTAGGGTTAGAGGTTAGGGTTTGGGTTAGATTGAAGGTAGGGGTCAGGGTTAAGGAAACCTAAGTTTAGGTGAACCTACTGTTTAGTAGTTAGGGTGAGGGTTGGCAGAAAGATTCAGTGAATGTGTTTTGGTCTTGGGGTTTGTGTTTGGTTTTCGATTAGTGATGGGATCTCGTTTAATGGTTAGGTTAACATTAGGATTAAGTGTAGGTTTAGGGTTATGTCTGTGTATGGTTAGAGTTTGGGTCTTGGCATGTGCCTGCACTGGGACTCCTAGCATCTTGGGCCATTTAGTTTTATGCACTCTATTTAGGTTTTGGGATTCAAAGATAGCCTGACTCCACCAAGTCAGTGGCCTCCCCAGAGAATCAAAATCCAGGCCTTCTGCTGGGGTGAGAATAGACATGGCAGGCTTCTCCCGAGCTGAGCTAAGGAGGGGATTTATGGCTCTAAAGACTCTTTATTTGGATTTTCAGTTGCCTTTCTGATTTTATCTCTAGTGCGTACCTGTTTCATCAATACTACCTATTATTATTTTAAAGTTTTACTTGAATTCCTCTTTGTATACACAGAATGATATAGTTTCAGGTTTACCACATAGTGATTCAACCTCTTGGATACAACGCCTGGTACTGGTCACAGGTGCCCTGTCACTATCCCCATCGCCTGATTCCCCATCCCCCTCACCTTCCTCTGGTATTTATTAGTTGATTCTCTGTGGTTAAGAGTGTGTTTTTTTGTTTGCTTCTCTCATCCCCCCCTCTGCCCCTTTGCCAAGTTTGTCTGGTTTCTTAAAATTCACATGTGAATGCAATTGTATGGTATTTGGTATCTTCTTTCTCTGACTGACTGAGTTCATTGAGCATAAGTCCTTTCCACTTCTCCCACGTCATTGTAAATGGCTTCATTTCATCGCTTCTGATGACCGAGTGATGTCGCAGTGGGTATATTTACCACATCGTCTCTGCCCATTCATCAGTCGAATGGACATCTGGGCTGTATCCACAGTTTGGCTGTTGTTGATAACGCTGCTAGAAACACTGGGCTGCGTGTCCCACTTGGAATCTACTAAACGACTTTTGTATCTTCAGGGTAAATACCTAGCTCTAGAATTTTGGAATCGTAGGTTAGCTCTATTTTTAACTTCTTTTTTTTAATTTTTTTATGATAGTCACAGAGAGAGAGGCAGAGACACAGGCAGAGGGAGAAGCAGGCTCCGTGCACTGTGAGTCCGACGTGGGTTTCGATCCCGGGTCACCAGGATCGCGACATGGGCCAAAGGCAGGTGCCAAACCGCTGCACCACCCAGGGATCCCCTATTTTTAACGTCTCGAGGACCCCCCACAGTGTTTTCCACAGTGGCTGCACCTGTTCGCATGCCCACCAGGAGTGTAAGGGGGCTCCCTCTTCTCTATAGCCTCAACAACACCTGTTGTTTCTTCTGTTGTTAATTTTAGCCATTCTGACGGCTGTCAGGTGACGTCTTATTCTGGTTTTCATTTGCATTTCCCTGATGATGGGTGACGCTGAGTGTCTTTCGGTGTCTGGTTGCCATCTGGATGTCTTGACAGAGACAAAGTCCATTCATCTCTTCTGCCCATCTGCAGTTGGATAATTTGTGTTTAGGATGCTGAGATTTATATTTGCTTTACGTATTTTGCATACTGTTTATTGGATGTGTTGTTTACAAATATCTCCTCTCATTTTGTATGTTGCCTTTTAGCGTTGGTTGTTTCTTTCACTTTGCAGAAGCTTTTGAATTTGATGAAGTCCCAATAATATTTTTGCTTCTGTTTCCCTCAACTCAGAGGCATATCTAGAAAGAAGATCCAATGGCCAACGTCAAAGACGTTGCTGCCTATCTGTTCTTCTTTGTATATGGTTTCAGGTCTCACATTTAGGTCTTTCATCCATTTTGAATTTATTTTTTATATATATGGTGTAAGACAGTGGTCCAGTTTCATTCTTCTGCATGTGGCTGCCTGGTTTTCCCAACACCATTTGTTCTTATCCTGGGGTCAGGGTTAGGGTTTTTTGAAGAGACTGTCTTTGTGCCATTGGATATTCCTTCCTGCCTTGTTGTCCATTAATGGATCATAGAGTTACAGGTTTGTATCTTGTTTTGGCTTTCCATTCTGTTCTATTGATCTAAGCATCTCCTTTTGGGAGATCCCTGATTGCTGATTCAATTTCTCTGCTGGTTATCGGTCTGTTCAAGTTTCTTATTTCTTCATTTTTCATTTTTGCTATGTTATATATTTCTAGGAATTGATCTATTTCTTCCAGGTTCTAGGTTGCTGGCATATACTTTTTCATCATATTATCTTATTATCGTTTGTATTTCTGTAGTGTTGGTTGTTATTTCTCTTTTCTCATTCGTGATTTTATTTGGGTCTTCTCATCTTTTTATGTTTTTCTTTTTTAAAGATTTTATTTATGTATTCATGAGGGACACAGAGAGGCAGAGGTATAGGCAGAGGGAAAATGAGGCTCCATGCGGGGAGCCTGATGTGGGACTTGATCCACCAGGATCCTGGGATCATGACCTGAGCCAAAGCACATGCTCAACCACTGAGGCACCCACTGCCTTGCTGATTCAATTCCTTTGCTAGTTATGGGTCTGTTCACATTTTCTATTTCTTCCTATTTCAGTTTTGCTCATTTGCACATTTCTAGGGATTTGTCCATTTCTTCCCTGTCTCCCAGTTTGTTAGCATATAATCTTTCATAGTATTCCCTTATAATTGTCTTATTTTTCTGGTGTTGATTGTGATCACTCCTCTCTTTTGTGATTTTATTTATTTAGGTGTTTTCACTTTTCTCATTCCTAAGGCTGGATAGGTTTTGATCCATTTTATTAATTATTTTGAAGAAATAGCTCTTAGTTTCATTATTCCATTCTAATGTTTTTTTATTTCTGTATTGTTTATTTCTGCTCTCATCTTTATTTTTTCCCTTCTTCTGTAGGCTGTAGGCTTTGTTTGCTATTCCTTTTCCAGCTCCTTTAGGTGTAGGGTTAGGTTGTGTATTGGAGACTTCTTGTTTCTTGAGGTAGGCCTGTATTGCTATGTACTTTCCTCTTTGGACTGCCTTTTCTACATCCCAGAGGTTTGGAGAAACATGTTTTCATTTCCATTTGTTTTAAATTTCCTCTTTAATTTCCTGGTTGCTCCATTCATTCTCTAGTAGGATGTTCATAATCTCCACATATTTTTGGTCTGTCCAAATTTTTTCTTACTGTTGACTTCGAGTTTCATAGCGTCGTGGTCTGAAAAGGTACAGGGTGTGATATCAACCTTCTTGTACCTGTTATACCTGTTGAGGGCTGATTTGTGGCCCATGATATGATCTGTTCTGGAGAATGTCCCATGTGCACTTGAAAGGAATGTGTATTCTGCTTTAGGAAGAAATGTTCAGACTATATCTGTTGAGTCCCTGTGGTCCAGTGTGTCTAGGCTATTGTTCCCCTGTATATTTTCTGCATAGACGATCAGTCCATTGCCATTACTGGGTAGGTGTTAAAATCCCCTGTCATTGTATCATTATCAGTGAGTTTCTGTACGTTTATTGGTAATTGGGTTCCATATTTAGGTACTGACATGTTGGCAGCATAAATATTTAGTTGTTTGATCCTGATTGAGAGTCTTTTTAATTATGAAATAATGCCCTCCTTCATCTCTTCTTACAGTATTTTTTCTTTCTTTTTGAGATTTAAATATTTTATTTATTTATTCATGAGAGATACACAGAGGAGCAGAGGCAGAAACATAGGCAGAGGGAGAGACAGGCTCCCCAAAGGGAGGCTGATGTGGGACTCGATCCTGGGATCCCAGGATCACCCCCTGAGCTGAAGGCAGATGCTCAACTACTGAGTCACCAGGTGTCCCCCAGTGTTTGGTTTCAAATCTAGTTTGTCTAATATAAGTATTGGTCCTCCAGCTTTCTTTTCATAACCATTAGCGTGATAGATGATTTTCCATCCCCTGACTTTCAAACTGCTGGTGTCTATAGGTCTAATGTGAGCATCTAGTAGGCAGCATACTGATGGATCTTGTTTTTTTAATAACAATTTTATTTTGAGAACATGAGAGAGTAGAGAGAGAGAGAGAGAGAGGCAGAAAATTAGGCAGAGAGAGAAGCATGCTCCCCACCAGGAGCACAATATGGGACTCGATCCCAGACTCCAGGATCACACCCTGAGTCAAAGGCAGAGGCTCAACCCCTGAGCCACCCAGGCATCCTGGATACTGTTTTTTAAGCCACTCTGATACCCTATATCTTTTGATTGGAGCATTTAGTATCAGTATTCAGAGTGCTTATTCAAAGATATGAACTTGTGCCTTGTTGTTAGTGGTAGAGTTGGTGTTTCTGGTGACGTTCTCTGGTCCTTTCTAGTCTTTGTTGCTTTTGGTATCTTTTTTTTCCCCACTAGAAGAGTCCCTCTTAAAATTCCTTACTGGACTGGTTTAGTGGTCATGAACTCCTTTATACTTTGCCTGTCAGGGAAAATCTTTCTCTCCTTCCCTCCTGAATGACACACTTCCTGAAGAAAGAATTCATACAAATTGGACTCCAATAAAAAGAAATTTAAAAACATAAAATAAATTATTGCTCGTATGACTGACGAAAATGGCATTTAGGAGGAAAACCAGAAGCTGAAAGGAAGGAGGACAGATTTCATCATCCTTAGCCTTCACAGGGACCTGGTGTCCTTTCCTAAGGCCCCCCCCCCCTCCGTAGGATGCTTCCTGCCCCTCTGTGCTCCTTTTTGGAACCCAGCAGGCACATCTCCGTGCCTCCAGCACCTCTGCAGTCGTGGTTTATAGCGTCTTCCATGTATCCTATTGGGGACCACGGCGTCATGTATGTAACCATCCAGATGCTGTTGAAGCATTGGGGTGATTCTGACTTTTGTTCGTTGGGGGTGTGTGTGTGTCTATCATATGAATCTATCACATGTAGCTATCGGATCCTCTGGCTGGGTAAGCCCAAACACCGAAATGGTTGGTAGAACATCATTTCTGGTGCTGGCGCTGGGTGGCTAGCTGGGCTTTCCTGGCTGATCCGGGGCTCGCTCCTGCTGTGAATTTCAGCTGGATGTTCAGCTGAGGTGGAAGGTTGGCTCGGCCAAATTACCATGTCCGACAGTGGGTCTCGCCGAGCGCCGGCTGCTTCCATTCTCGCCGATGCCTCTCCAGCAGGGAGTCAGACCTCAGGGCAACCCTGGGGAGAGCTCCTGAGGAGTCGGGTACCAGTGGCGGGGAGCCCTGGGGCTGCCTGTGTGTGGAGGTCAAGGTGGGGATGGGGCTGGGGTTCTTTGGTCCCCTGTGCTGCCTGGCTTTCAGGCCGAACCCCATGCTCACCCAGCCCCTACTCACTAGGGCAAGAAGGGTGCCCTCCACACGCTCGTGTGAGAGATCCAGCACCACAAGGTGTGCATGCTGAGTCCACCTGGTGAGCATTGCCCAGGTGGGTGAGCTGCAAGTTGGGACACAGGAAATTTAATAAAAATCCCCTACCCCTGGACAAGCAGCGCAGGACTGATTCCATTTTGTGCTACACCCGCCACCTCCCCTATGACCCCCACATGACCTGCTTATGGCTTAAGGCGCTGCCCCACCCGAGTCAAACCGCTGGGCACACCCTAATCGGAAATCGGCTCATAACAATGTAACCCTGCTTTGTGCCCCCCAAAACTGTGAGCCAATTCTGACCAAAGTAATAGGCCAGCTCAAGTGGATACTATAGGGTAAGGTGTAATTCAATCAGCCACTTGCGTGTGGATGAACATGACTGTGCAAATTTCTGCATATCCCACGGTCCACTGCCCCTATAAAGCTGCTATGCCTCTTAGTCTCAGGGTCCAAGTCCCTGCTCCCCTGTGTCGGGTGCACTTGGACCCAAGCTACAGCTTGTAGAGAAACCCTCAGGAGTTTGCATCGGTGTCAGCTCATTGGTGGTTTCTCAGATTCGCAGTCTTGGGCACAACACAAGGGCCTGCTGTCCTGATATCCCTTCCACGGCCACTCTGAGCACCTCACAGGCCTTCAGTGCCCCAGGCACACTGGCATGGGGATGCAGGGAGGGGAGTACCTGCCCCGGAATTGGGCCAGCCTTGGCCCCCTGGACAGAGGGAGCACAGACCTCCCAGGTCGCTTTTCACAGACCCTGGTGACCTGAGGCTCCCTGGCTGTCACTCTGTCCCAGGCCCTCCTGGCCCATGGGGCACAGGCTGAGTCCCAGTATAGTGTGTGGGGTCCTGACGCTGGCATCTGGCCGCCCCTGGAAGGCACATGGGGACGTCAGCTGTGCCTAGCAGTGCCCATGCAGGGACTGTTGGGGCCTGGGTGGTGCCCCCTCGTCCTCTCTGTGGGTCTCTCCACGCCCCGTACACAGAGTTCTGGGAGACACAGAAATGGGCTGGCTGTGCATTTTCACACCACAATACTTTATTGACATTCTACAGCAAACGGGCTCAGAGCCAAGGGTGCATGCCTTCCCCTGGAAAGGGAGACCATTCTGTCCTTAGGGGAGGGCAAGAATCACATGGGTGGGGGGGCAAGTGCTGGAGTCCCCCACCGGGGAGCATGTGTGGACTCCGGGTGGGGGCGGGTGTCCTGAGGTTTCAGAATGAGAGACGGTTGTGAGGACAGCAGAGCTGACCGTGACTTGCAGCTCATGGGTTCCTGCGCTGGGTCCCCGCAGGGCAGTTGGAGCCCAGTCGTGGGGCCCCTGTGGCCCCAGCACCTGGAGGAGCCTGCCTCCTGGTGTGGGTGCGGTAGGGTCCACTGGCCTACCTCTGCTCTCCCCAACCTTGGGTGTCCTGGGATTCCCAGGGCTGCCCTAAGTCAGCGACCTGGATCTGTGGGGTACCCCCAGGGCTCAGGAGGCCACATCCAGCTGTGAGAAGGCTCGCTCAGTGTAGGGCCAGAATCCAGGGCTGGACAGGGCCATGGGGGTCTGGATCCCATTAGTCTTTTTGTTGGGCCTGGGGCGGGGTCGCAAATCACCCCCACCTTCACAGACCCTGGGGCCAGGCCAGCCCAGATCCCCCTGGGTTATGGGCTGGTGTCCTGTGAAGGGTGTGCCTCCCTCCAGGAGGGACAGTGCATCCTATGCACCACTCACCTGCACACACCCTGTCGGGGGCTCCTTGTCTTCACTCCTCCCTGCAACCCCTAGGTACTCTATGGGACCCCCAGGCTTCTGATGGGAGCAGGATATTGAGAGATCCCCGGGGAGGCTGAGCATGTCCCACAGGGTGCACCTGCACCGGGTCCTTGCTGGGGGCTGATGGTGTGTGGGTGGATGGTGTGGGGGCAGGGGTATGATAGTGGTGGAGTGTGGGGGATGGTGTAGGGGGGGATGGTGTTGTGGTATAGAGTGGGTGGGGATTATGTGGGGCTGTGTGGGTTTGAGGGGGACGGTGTAGGTGGGATCCCATTGAGGTAGATGATGTAGGTGGATGGAGTGGCAGTGGGGGATGAGGGAGATGTCGTGGGGGGCCTGCGGACACAGGGCATCCCCTTCCTCTAAGATGCACAAGGAGACGTCTACACTTAAAGGCAACTCCAGTCTGGGGTTTGCTGTGACACCTGTCCCTGGGGCGGGGTGTGGTCAGTGCAGGACCCTGGCTGGACCAGGGGCATTATCTGGGGTTCATCATACTATGTGTGTTTTCAAATTGCAAAATGTCTCAAATTAAATGCATAGAACTTAGAAATATATAAATCACCGAGAGTGGGTGTCACTCTGACCCGTCCGACCCTCATGGGATCGATGTGTGTCCTGCTCCAGCCGTGGCCATGCCGCCTGGCACCCAGGTCCAGTTCCTGCCCCCAACGTCCCCCACCCCATCCCCTGCTACTCAGAGGACTGTCCCTCTCCCCTTTGGGGTTCAGCTCCCATGGCAAGCCCTGGAGACCCCATCCTAGTGGCCTCCTCATGTCCGAGGCCCTGGGGGTGGGGGCACAGAGGTCATCCCCAACACCCTACCATGGAGCGGTGTGTTGTTGGCTTCTGTTCTGCCCCCTGACTCAGAAGCCCCGTTTTCCCTACCCAGAATCCCCTGGTCCTCCACTGGGTCCTGATCCCCCCTGGCCCCTCAACCTCACCCTACCCCGTAGTAGTCCCAAAATATGATGTGACTGCTGAACGTCCTGTTGACGTCCAGGTCCACCTGCATGATGTCCCTGGAGGAGACCAGGTCCTCCTCTTTCATTTCCTGCGAGAAAACCTGGGAGGAGGAGCTGGCATCAGGGACACAGACCCCGACCTGTCACCAGGTGCTCTCCTGGGCAGGGAGCCCTGGGGCCACCATGGGAGTGTGTCCTGCCGAAACCTCCTTCCATTCCCTGGGAGGCCAGGGACGGGGGGAGTGTCCCACCGTGCCCATGGAACTGTGTGAGGGCCTGTGCCCAGCTGTGGTGGGTGGGGAGGTGACTGAGGGTCAGCCTGGGTGGGAGGGGACAGGAGGTCAGTCCAGGTGGGGAGGGTTCATGCGGGTGTTGTGTCCAAGATTGCGAATCCGAGAAACCACTAAGGAGCCGACACTTATGCAAACACACGTGGGTTGTTTTACAAACTCAAGCAAGGGTCCAGGTATACCCCACACAGTGGACCAGGGACTTGGACCCCGAGGAGGGTTTTAGCTTAGTTTTAAGGGCTGGTCTCAGGGACCTCCAGAAGGGCTGGAGCAATTCCTCAAGTTCTGTTTACATTTTGATATGGGTCCTTCAAGGGCATTGAGCTCTCTTCTCATTCTAATTGGGGCTTCCAGCCCTTGGCTTAGGCTCGGTTTTTATTCTATTGTGGGGCTTTCTAAGACATTAAGCTGTCAACTTTTGTTTTATTCCAGTAACTGAAGTAATGCAAATTTCAGCTCTTCTTCACAGGGGCCTGGCATTGCTGGACGTATGCTAATACTGAACTTAAAGTAGAATGGCCATAATGTTCTTGGCCTCCACGCATCCTGTCCTGTCCTATCTAGCTCATGCCCCCCTCCCTGGAGCTCCTAAGAGAGACATTGCAAATGATCTCAGCCTGGCAGCCTGTGTTCGGCGACAGGCCCAGGGATTTGGGATCAGGAAGACCTGGAGTGCCGGCGTCCCGGCAGTGCAGCAGGATTAGATGCTGCAGAATCTTATTCCCTAAGGATATCTTGACAACTGACTTTATACATAGAAAAGTTCTCCTTTGTCTTTAAAACTTGAGGAGCGATTTAAAGCATTTTTTCTCTGCCCATCTGATTTCTCAGATTCTAATCTGAGACGTATTTCCTGTTTATTAACAGGATAATTTACTATCCATAGTACTATGTTTAAAATATTCTAACACAAGTAATTCAGAGGGATGAGGCGTTCTCATCTATTTCTTCACAGCTGAGTCATTCATCAGGAAATGAATCTTTATAGATTTGGAAATAATTGAGAGACATTAGTACCAATGGTCCTATTATTAAGTGAAGGATTCTTCCCTGAGATTCTTCCCCTGTTTCAACTGACACTGAAACACTGTGAACCATTTGGAAGACAAATGTCAAGGAAATAAATGTTATACATTGCTAATTTTAAATGCACTTGCAATATGGTGTCTATTATAATAGAAGTATTTTTATCTGATTTTTGCTATTTATTATCCTTTCCTGCTTTTCAGGTTGAAGAGGCATTATACGTGTTCATAAGTATTTTTCTTTCCTTCTGATATAAAATTCTTACTATGTTCCCATCGAAGGAAATCTTTAAGAATAAGGCAAAATTTAATTCAATGATTCTTAAAATGTCTTCACACTGGAGCCTGATTCATTTAAGTCAATTTTCAAATTAAATCTTATTTCTTAGAAAGAAAACAAAGCTTCATAGGGAAATTGAGAAGATAGTACAGGGAATTCTCATGCACTTGCACTCAATTTCTCCAATTATTGATATCTTATATCAGTACGGTACAAATATTAGCTAATGAATCAATATTAAAATATTCACAATCATCAAAGACCATATTCAGATTTCCTTAGTTTTTGCTAAGTCACCATCCCTTATATCACACTCCATTTGTCCTCATGTTTTCTTAAGCTCCTCTGGATTGTGACAGTCTTTCAGCCTTTCCTTGCTGTTGGTGAACTGGAAAACTTTGAGAAGTAGAATATTTTGTAAAATTTCCCTCAGTTGAAACATGTCTGTTGTTTATCTCATGATGAACTGTTTTTGTGGATTCTATACAGAGATATACTGCCATTTTTATTATATCATATAAAGGATAGATACTATCAACATGATTTATCATTCTTGGTATAGATCTGATCATCTTGCTGAGGTAGTGTTAGGTTTCTCCGTAGTAAAGTCATTCTTTATTGTTATTAATATTATTATTATTATTATATTATCATTATTAAGTTTTTCATAATATATTTTGTAGAAGGAAGTTACTATGTGTATTCTGCACATAAGAGTGGGAATCTATGCTCATGAACTTGAGTGTGGAATGTCTGCACATAACCTTTCTTGTTTTTAAGGCTTCCACTTGGGACTGCATCTCAGTTATAGCATTTTTAACGTTGGCCTGACTAGATGTTACTTCTTTTATTTCTACAGTAAGGGATTCTCTAGTTTTCTGTTGTGCTCTTTTTCCAGCCCAGATGCTATCTTTATAATCATTGTTTTAAGTCAGTCGGAGAAGGACAAACATTATATGTTCTCATTCATTTGGGGAATATAAATAATAGTGAAAGGGAATATAAGGGAAGGGAGAAGAAATGTGTGGGAAATATCAGAAAGGGAGACAGAACGTAAAGACTGCTAACTCTGGGAAACGAACTAGGGGTGGTAGAAGGGGAGGAGGGTGGGGGTTGGGAGTGAATGGGTGACGGGCACTGGGTGTTATTCTGTATGTTAGTAAATTGAACACCAATAAAAAATAAATTAAAAAAATAAAATAAAATAAAATAAAATAAAAAGAGAAAAATGAAAAAAAAAAACTGTAGTTAGACATCATATATTTGTATTGATGGACTTCCTGGCTGTGAGTACTACCTCATGTTTTTTTATGGAGGTGAATTTCTCCATCTCATTATTTTTTCCAGAAATAGAAAGTAGGAAGAAGGAAGAAAAAGAAAAACCAAGAAAAACAATAACAACTGCCCTCCCCCCCAAAAAATCACCAGATTATTTTGGCTTGGTTGTTAAAAGATTCTAAATCCCAAAATAAGAAAAAAATTAAAGTACCATGAAACTAAAAATAAGAAATATATAAGGTACATACATAAAAATTAAAATAAGGCAATTAATAAAATACAATCAAAGAAACTAAATGAAAATAAAGCACAAAGTACAAAGGAAGCTAGACCCTACTTTCCAGGCAGAGCTGAATCTCTGCAGCCTCTGTGGTCTGACACCTTGGTGGCAGGGAGTGGCCTGTGCGGGGTCTGAGGATTGGCCATGGCAGTGATGTCAGGTGCACATCTGACTGCTGTGTCAGAGGCGGGTTGGGTGTCAGAACTTCTGGCCTCCAGCGGGCAGTGCTGTGCTGCTCCCTGAGACTTGGCGCTGATGGGCGGGATGCGGGTGGGGACGCTGTGTCCTTTGGCTCTGGGGCTGAGCATTCCACCCCCCAGTCTGCAGGCCCTCCACAGAAGGGCACCCAAGCCCCCGGGGTCTCTGCCGCTTCTCTCGGAACCCTGCTTTCACTCTGCCCGCATCCGAGGTCCTTTTGGTTTTGTTTTTTTTTTTTATCTCAGACTGTTGTGCCCAAGATTGCGAATCTGAGAAACCACCAAGAAGCCGATTCCGATGCAAACACATGTGAGATTATTTACAAGCTCGATCTTGTGTCGAAGTATACCCAACACAGCGGAGCAGAGACTTGTCCCCGAGGAGGGTTTTAGCTTAGTTTTAAGGGCTGGACTCGGGGACCTCCAGAAGGGCTGGAGCAATTCCTTAAGTTCTGATTACATTTTGATATGGGGCCTTCAAGGGCATTGAGCTCTGTTCTCATTCTAACAGGGGCTTCCTGCCCTTGGCTTGGGCTCAGTTTTGATTCAATTGTGGGGCTTTCTAGGACATTAAGCTGTAAACAGCAAAGGTTCCACACCTGTAAGGGGGACGTCACACTGTCCCTATATGCTGAAGACGTGGTACTAGAAACAGGAAACCCGAGAGCCTCCACCAAAACCTGTTAGAACTAAGGAGTGAGCTCAGTAAAGTCACGGGACACAAACTGACCCTACAGAGCAGAGTAGCCTTGCTGTGTCCCGACAATGAGCACTCAGGAAGGAAAGGAAGGACATGAAGGCCTTCTCAGGAGCATCAAGGAGAATAAATAATGAGACTGAACCAAAGGAGCACAAGACTTGTGCTCTGAGCCAAACCAGGCTCTGGGAGGCTGTCCTGGTCTTGTGGGATGGGACCCTCATCTTGTGAAAATGTCCGCAGTTCCTGAAGCTACCCTCAGTTTCAATGTCATCCTATCAAAATCATGGTGGCAGATCTTAGAAATAGGAAAAAACCACCCATAACCTCCATCCCCCCCCAACAAATGCCCCGAACAGCAAATCAGTATTGGAGAAGCATGACATAGTCGGACCCAGCACTTTCTATTTCAAATGATATCACAGAGACACAGGATAAAGCAGCGTGGTTCTCGGGCCCCCGCCTGTTCCATCAGTTAAGCATCCGACTCCTGACCTCACCTCTGGTCCTGATCTCAGGGGTCTTGAGTTCTAGCCCCGGGCTGGGACATGGACGAGGCGTGGAGCCTACTTAGACAAACCAGACCCACGGAGGGTGGTCCTGGCATAAGCTGAATGAGCAAAACAGAGATTCCAGAAGGAAATGTGCTCTGATACAACTGATTTTTTTAACTTAATTTAATTTAAACCCAATTAATAAACGTATAGTGTATTATACTTTCAGAGGAAGAATTCAGGGATTCACCAGTTGGAGATAACAGCAGTGCCCGTGACATCACGTGCCCTCCTTCATGCCGGTCCCCTGTTATCCCTCCCCCTTTCAGAGACCCTCAGTTCCGTTCCTATCATTAAGAGACTGTATTTCCTGCATCTGTTTTCATCTTATTTGTTTTTACTTCCCTTCACAGTAGTTCATCTGCTTTGCTTCTATAATTCCATCTAAGAATGACACCACACAGTCATTCTCTTTCCCGACTGACTTACTTCACTTAACATGATCCCTTTAGTTCTATCCACATCATTGCAAATGGAAAGATTTCCTTCTCTTTGATAGCTGAGTACCATTTCTCTCTCTATGACCATCATCTATCTCCCATCCTCTTTATCCATCATCTGCCTCAGGGCACCGAGGTCCTCCCACAGTGTGGCTACTGTGGACCCGGCTGCTGTGGACATTGGGGTGCAGGTGTCCCAAGTCTCACTGCATCTGTATCCTCGGAATGAGCTCCAGGCCGTTCACCTGCTGGTCGCAGGTCAGCTCTATTTGTAAATTCCTGAGAGGCCTGCACACTGTTTCCAGGGCGGCTGCACCAACCTGCGGTCCCGCCCACAGTGGAAGAGGGGTGAGTGAGATTTGCAGGAAGTGTAAAAGTCTGGTCCACATTTCATTTCGCGTCCTCTGGACTCCAATACCTTGTCCTTAAGTATTTCTGGGGAACCCGGGTGTTGGGCTCCTATTCAGTGAGATGTTTCTGATGCTAACAGCCCCAGCTGGAGCCTGAAAGGAGGCAGGTGGGGCCCATGGAGCACCTGCTGCCTCCTGCACAGCCTCCGGGAGCGCCCAAGACCAGGACCTTCCCAAGGGGCACGAATGCGCAGTAGGCCTCCTCTGCCTGCACTAACAGGAGCCAGCCTGTGCTGGGGAGGCCTGAGGATGACGTGGGGACGTGTCTTTGCTGATGAGCTGCAGCCTCCTCAGGACCCGTGGGGAGTCTTCAGGGCAAAATTGGGCCGCGTTCATGCTGACCGGAGCCCCGGTCTCCTCAGGATGCGCGGTGAGGCTTTTGGAAAATGTGGGCCCGCATCCACCCTGACATGGGCCCCTGGGCCGCCTCAGAACCTGCGGGGAGGCTTCAGGAAGATGTGGGCCGTCATCCACGCTGACCGGAGCCCTGAGCCACCTCAGGACCTGCGTCGAGGCTTCAGAAAATTGTGCGCCTGCATCCACGCTGACAGGAGCCCATGAGCAGCCTCAGGACCTTCAGGGAGGTTTCAGGAAGATATGGGCCCCCATCCACGCTGACAGGAGCCCCTGAGCCGTCTCAGGACCTGAGAGGAGGCTTCAGGAAGATGTGGCGCCGCGTCCACTCTGGCAGGAGCTCCCGGGCCCCTCAGGACATAAGTTGAGGCTTCTGGAAGCTGGGGGCCGCATTCATGGTTACAGGAGCCCCCGCCTCCTCAGAACCCTCGGTGATGCTTCAGGAGGACTTGGGGCCACATGGAAACAACAGGACGCTGACTTCCTCAGGACCCCCAGTGTAGACTTTCGGAAATATGGGGATGCGTCCATGCGGACAGAAGACCCCAGCCTTGTCAGAGCCTGTGATGAGGCCTAAGAATGATGTGGATGCTGAATCCACACTGACAGGAGTCTTCGGCCTCCTCAGGATGCACTGTGAAGGATTGGGATGATTTGTGGCCACGTCCATGCTGACAGGAGCCCCCAGCCTCCTCAGGTCTTATGGTGAGGCTGAGGAAAATGTGGGGCCATGTCAAGACTGAGAGGACCCCCGTCCTCCTCAGGACCTGCACTTTGGCTTCGGGACACATGGGGCTGTGTCTAGGCTGACAGGAACTCCTCCTCAAGATCCACGGTGAGTTTTCAGGGGACGTGGGGCCATGTCCAGGCTGACAGGAGCCCCCAGCCTCCTGAGAACCTGCTGTGAGGCTTCCAGAGGATGTGAGGCATACTCCACGGTGACAGGAGACCTGGTGTCCTCAGGACCCGCTGACTATGACTCTGGAACACGTGGGGCCACGTCTGCACTCACAGGAGCCCAGATTTCTCAGGAATCCCTGGAGGACTCTGGAGGCGCCTTTGGGGGCCACGTCCATGTCAGTAGGGACTCCTCAGAAACATAGAGTAAGTGAATGGGTAAAATGAATAGTAGGGTCAGGGGAGGGGAGGCAGTTGGTGGTTAGGCTTAGGATAGATGTTAGGTGTTAGTGATTATGCTTATGGTTACGGATTATGCTTATGGTTACGGATTAGAGGTTAGTGTGAGGGATAAGTGTAATGGTCAGTGGTTAGGAGTTAGGATGGGGGTTTGGGTTAGGGACAGGAGTTAGAGTTAGGGTTAGGGTTATACTTTAGGATTTAGGGCAGGAGGTTAGGAGTTGGGGTTTGGATTATGGTTAGAGTTAGGGTTGGGCTAGGTTTGCAGTTAGGGTTAGGGGTTAGGATGTGGGTTAGGGGTTAGAGTTAAGTTAGGGCTAGGTTTAGGGTTAGGGCGAGGGTTAGGTTTAGTGTTTGGTTAGGGTTTAGGGTTAGGGTCAGGTCAGGGTCAGGGTACGGTTTTGGAAAAGGGTAAGAGAGAGTTAGGCAGTGGGTTAGGGATTAGTTTTAGGGTACGGGTTAGGGTACAGTTTGGGGTATGAGATAGGATTAGTATTAGAGGGTTAGGCTTAGGGTAGAGGTTAGGGTTAGGAATAGGATTGGAGTACATTAAGTTAAGGTTATTGTTAGAGGTTAGCGTTAGGGTTAGATTTAAGGTAAGGGTCAGGGTTAACGGTTTAGAATAGGTTTAAGAGTTAGGGTGAGGGTTGGCAGGAAGGTTCAGTGAATGTGTTTCGGTCTTGGGGTTTGTGTTTGGTTATTGATTAGTGATAGTTCTTGTTTTAGGGTTAGGTTAACATTAGGCTTACGTGTAGGGTTAGTTATGTCTTTGTATGGTTAGAGTTGGTTTCTTGTCATGTGCCTGCACTGGGACTCCTAGCATCTTGGGCAGTTTAGTTTTATGCACTCTATTTAGGTTTTGGGTTCAAAGATAGCCTGACTCCACCAAGTCAGTGGCCTCCCCAGAGAATCAAAATCCAGGCTTCTGCTGGGGTCAGAATAGGTATGGCAGGCTTCTCCTGAGCTGACCTAAGGAGGGGATTTGTGGCTCTAAAGACTCTCTGTTTGGATTATCAGTTGCATTTCTGATTTTATCTCTTCTGCGCACATGCTTCCTGTATACTACCAATTATTATTTTAAAGTTTTACTTGAATTCCTCTTTGTAAACTCAGTATGATATAGTGTCAGATTTACCGCATAGTGATTCAACCCTTGAATACAACACCTGGTACTGGTCAGAGTTGACCTCCATTGTCCCCATCCCCTGATTCCCCATCCCCCCCACTTTCCTCTGGTATTTATTAGTTTATTCTCTGTGGTTAAGAGTGTGTTTCTTGGTTTGCATCTCTCATCCCCGCCTTCGCCCCTTTGCCAGTTTGTTTGGTTTCTTAAAATTCACATGTGAATGCAATTGTATGGTATTTGGTATCTGTCTTTCTCTGACTGAGTTCATTTAGCATAAGTCTCTTCCACTTCTCGCACGTCATTGTAAATGGCTTCATTTCATCCTTCCTGATGACCGAGTGATGTCGCAGTGTGTATATTTACCACATTGTCTCTGCCCATTCATCTGTCTATGGACATCTGGGCTGTATACGCAGTTTAGCTGTTGTTGATAATGCTGCTACCAACACTGGGCTGCGTGTTCCCCTTCGAATCTACTAAATTACTTTTGTATCCTTGGGGTAAATACCTAACTGTGCAATTTTGGAATCGTAGGGTAGCTCTATTTTTAACTTTTAAATTTTTTTTATGATAGTCACAGAGAGAGAGGCAGAGACACAGGCAGAGGGAGAAGCAGGCTACCTGCACCGGGAGCCCGACGTGGGATTCGATCCCGGGTCTCCAGGATCACGCCCTGGGCCAAAGGCAGGCACCAAACCACTGCGCCACCCAGGGATCCCCTATTTTTAACTTCTCGAGGACCCTCCAGACTGTTTTGCACAGTGCCTGCACCTTTATTTATGTATTCATGACAGACACAGAGTCAGAGGTATAGGCAGAGGGAAAATGAGGCTCCATGCGGGGAGCCTGATGTGGGACATTATCCCCCATGACCCCGGGATCATGACCTGAGCCAAAGCAGATGCTCCACCCCTGAGGAACACAGGTGCCTTGCTGATTCAATTTCTTTGCTCGTTATGGGTCTGTTCATATTTTCTATTTCTTCCTATTTCAGTTTTGCTCATTTGCACATTTCTAGGGATTTGTCCATTTATTCCAGGTCTCCCAGTTTGTTAGCGTATAATCTTTCATAGTATTCCCTTATAATTGTCTAATTTTTCTGGTGTTGATTGTGATCTCTCTTCTCTCATTTGTGATTTTATTTATTTAGGTTTTCTCTTTTCTCGTTGATAAGCCTGGCTAGGGCTTGACCCATTTTATTAATTATTATGAAGAACCAGCTCTTAGTTTCGTTATTCCATTCTACTGTTTTGTTTTTTTCTGCATTCTTTATTTCTGCTCTCATCTTTATTTTTCCCTTCTTCTTAGGCTTTAGGCTTTGTTTGCTATTCCTTTTCCAGCTCCTTTAGGTGTAGGGTTCGGTTGTGTATTGGAGACTTCTTGTTTCCTGACGTAGGCCAGTATTGCTATGTACTTCCCTCTTAGGATTGTCTTTCTACATCCCAGAGGTTTGGAGAAACATGTTTTCATTTTCATTTGTTTTACATTTGATCTTTAACCCTAACCCCTAACCCTAACCCTAACCCTAACCCTAACCCTAACCCTAACCCTAACCCTAACCCTAAACCCTAACCCTAACCCTAACCCTGATGAATGAATGAGCTCCATTCATTCTCTAGTAGGATGTTCATAATCTCCACGTATTTTTGGTCTGTCCAATTTTTTTTCTTACTGTCGACTTCGAGTTTCATAGCGTCATGGTCCGAAATGTACAGGGTGTGATATCAAACTCTTGTACCTGTTGTACCTGTTGAGGGCTGATTTGTGGCCCATGATATGATCTGTTCTGGAGAATGTCCCATGTGCACTTGAAAGGAATGTGTATTCTGCTTTAGGTTGAAATGTTCAGACTATATCTGTTGAGTCCCTGTGGTCCAGTGTGTCAAAGCTATTGTTCCCCTGTTGATTTTCTGCATAGACGATCTGTCCATTGCCATAAGTGGGTGGGTGTTAAAATCCCCTGTCATTGTATTATTATCAGTGAGTTCCTGTACGTTTGTTGTTAAATGGTTTCTATATTTAGGTACTCCCATGTTGGTAGCATAAATAGTTATTTGAACTTTTTTTAAATAAATTCATTTTTATTGGTGTTCAATTTACCAACAAACAGAATAACACCCAGTCCTCATCCCGGCAAGTGCCCCCCTCAGTGCCTGTCACCCATTCACTCGCACCCCCTGCCCTCCTCCCCTTCCAGCTCCCTAGTTCCTTTTCAGAGTTAGGAGTCTTTATATTCTGTCTCCCTTTCTGATATTTCCCACACATTTATTCTCTATTCCCTTATATTTCCTTTCACTTATTTATATTAACCAATTGAATGAGAACATACATTTGTCCTTCTCTGATTGACTTACTTCACTCAGCATAATACCCTCCAGTTCCATCCACGTTGAAGCAAATGGTGGGTATTTGTCGTTTCTTTTTTTTTTTTTAAGATTTTATTTATTTATTTATTTATTCATAGAGACAGAGAGAGAGAGGCTGAAACACAGGCAGAGGGAGAAGCAGGCATCATACAGAGAGCCTGATATGGGACTCGATCCAGGGTCTCAAGGATCACGCCCCGGGCCGCAGGCGGCACTAAACCGCTGCGCCACCGGGGCTGCCCAGTATTTGTCATTTCTAATGGCTGAGTAATATTCCATTGTATACATAAACCACATCATCTTTATCCATTCATCTTTGAATGGACACCATGGCTCCATCCACAGTTTCCCTATTGTGGACATTCCTGCTAAAAACATTGGGGTGCAGGTGTCCCGGCGTTTCATTGCATCTGAATATTTGGGGTAAATCCCCAACAGTGCAATTGCTGGGTTGTAGGGCAGGTCTACTTTTAACTCTTTGAGGAACCTCCACACAGTTTTCGAGAGTGGCTGCACCAGTTCATATTCCCACCAGCAGTGTAAGAGGGTTCCCTTTTCTCTGCATCCTCTCCAACATTTGTGGTTTCCTGCCTTGTTAACTTTCCCCATCCTCACCGGTGTGAGGTGGTATCTCATTGTAGTTTGGATTTGTATATCCCTGAGGCACGTGATGCAGAGCATTTTATCATGTGCATGTTGGCCATATCTATGTCTTTGTCTGTGAGATTTCTGTTCATGTGTTTTGCCCATTTCATGATTGTTTTGTTTGTTTCTTTGGTGTTGAGTTTAATAATTTCTTTATAGATCTTGGAAACTAGCCCTTTATCTGATGCGTCTTTTTCAAATATCTTCTCCCATTCTGTAGGTTGTCTTTTAGTTTTGTTGACTGTATTCTTTGCTGTGCAAAAGCTTCTTATCTTGATGAAGCCACAATAGTTCAGTTTTGCTTTTGTTTCTTTTGCCTTCGTGGATTAATCTTGCAAGAATTTACTGTGGCCGAGTTCAAAAAGGGTGTTGACTGTGTTCTCCTCTAGGATTTTGATGGACTCCTGTCGCACATTTAGATCTTTCATCCATTTTGAGTTTATCTTTGTGTATGGTGAAAGAGAGTGGTATAGTTTTATTCTTCTGCATGTGGATGTCCAATTTTCCCACCACCATCTATTGAAGAGACTGTCTTTCTTCCAGTGGATAGTCTTTCCCCCTTTATCAAATATTAGTTGACCATAAAGTTCTGGGTCTCTCTTCTGTTCCATTGATCGATATGTCTGTTTTTGTGCCAGTACCACACTGTCTTGATGACCACAGCTTTGTAGTACAACCTGAAATCTGGCATTGTGATGCCCCCAGATATGGTTGTCTTTTTTAAAATTCCCCTGGCTTTTCGGGATCTTTCTTGATTTCACACAAATCTAAAAAAATAATTTGTTCTAACTCTCTGAAGAAACTCCATGATATTTTGATAGGGATTGCATTAAACGTGTACATTGTCCTTGGTAACATTGACATTTTCATAATATTAATTCTACCAATCCATGAGCATGGAATATTTTTCCATCTCTTTGTGTCTTCCTTAATATCTTTCAGAAGTGTTCTATAATGTTTACGGTATAGATGCTTCACCTCTTTGGTTAGGTTTATTCCTAGGTATCTTATGCTTTTGGGTGCAATCGTAAATGGGATTGACTCCTTAATTTCTCTTTCTTCAGTCTCATTGTTAGTGTATAGAAATGCCATTGATTTCTGGGCATTGATTTTGTATCCTGCAATGGTACCAAATTGCTGTATTAGTTTTAGCAATCTTGGGGTGGAGGCTTTTGTTTTTTCTAGGTAGAGTATCATGTCATCAGCGAAGAGGGAGAGTTTGACTGCTTCTTTGCCAATTTGAATGCCTTTAATGTCTTTTTGTTGTCTGATTGCTGAGGCGAGGACTTCCAGTACTATGTTGAATAGCACTGGTGAGGGTGGACATCCTTGTCTTGTTCCTTATCTTAGGTGAAAGGCTCTCAGTGCTTCCCCATTGAGAATGATATTTGCTGTGGGCTTTTCATTGATGGCTTTTAAGATGATGAGGAATGTTACCTCTATCCCTATGCTCTGAAGTGTTTTGATCAGGAATGGATGCTTTATTTGTCAAATGCTTTCTCTGCATCTAATAAGAAGATCATATGGTTCTTGGTTTTTCTCTTGCAGATATGATGAATCACATTTATTGTTTTACAAGTGTTGAACCAGCCTTGTGTCCCGGGGATAAATCCTACTTGGTCATGCTGAATAATTTTCTTAATGTATTGTTGGATTCTATTGGCTAGTATCTTGTTGAGAATTTTTGCATCCATGTTCATCAGGGCTATTGGTCTATAATTCTCCTTTTTGGTGGGGTCTTTGTCTGGTTTTGGAGTTAAGGTGATGCCGGCCTCATAGAATGAATTTGGAAGTACTCCATCTCTTACTATCTTTCCAAACAGCTTTAGTAGGATAGGTATGGTTTCTTTCTTAAACGTTTGATAGAATTCCCCTGGAAAGCCATCTGGCTTTTGACTTTTGTTTCTTGGGAGGTTTTGGATGACTACTTCAATTTCCTCCCTGGTTATTGGCCTGTTCAGGTTTTCTATTTCTTCCTGTTCCAGTTTTGGTAGTTTGTGTCTTTCCAGGAATGCGTCCAATTCTTCTAGATTGCCTAACTTATTGGCATATGGCTGTTCATAATATGTTTTAAAATCGTTTGTACTTCCTTGGTATTGGTAGTGATCTCTCCTTTCTCATTCATGATTTTATTAATTTGAGTCTTTATTCTCTCTTTTTCTTAATAGGCTGGCTAATGGTTTATGTATCTTATTAATTATTTCAAAGAACAAACTCCTGGTTTTGTTTATCTGTTCCACATTTCTTCTGGTATCGATTTCCTTGCGTTCTGCTCGAATTTTAATTAATTCTCTTCTGTTGGGTGTAGGATCTATCTGCTGCTTTTTCTCTCGCTCCTTTATGAGTAATGTTAGCTTTTCTATTTGAGTTCATTCAGGTTTTTGAATGGATGCTTGTACTGTGATATATTTCCCCCTTAGAATGCTTTAGCTGCATTCCTAAGATTTTGTACGGTAGTATCTTCATTCGTATTAGTTTCCATGTTTATTTTTCTTAATAAATTAACTTTTTACTTGTGGTCAATTTACCAACATACATAATAACACCCAATGCTCATCCCGTCAAGTGCCCCCCTCAGTGCCCGCTAACATTCACCCCCATCCCCCTTCCTCCTCCCCTTCTACCACCCCTAGTTCGTTTCCCAGAGTTAGGAGACTTTATGTTCTGTCTCCATTTCTGATATTTCCCACACAATTCTTCTCCATTCCCTTATATTCCTTTCACTATTATTTATATTCCCCAATGAATGAGAACATACATTGTTTGTCCTTCTCCGATTGAGTTCACTCAGCATAATACCCTCCAGTTCCATCCACGTTGAAAAAAATGGTGGGTATTTGTCGTTCCTATAGGTTGAGTAATATTCCATTGTATACATAAACCACTTATTCCTTATCCATTCATCTTTCAATGGACTCCAAGCCTCCTTCCACATTTTGGCTATTGTGGACATTGGTGCTATAAACATCGGGGTGCAGGTGTCCCAGCGTTTCATTGCATCTGAATCTTTGAGGTAAATCCCCAACAGTGCAATTGCTGGGAGTTAGGGCAGGTCTATTTTTAACTCTTTTTTTTAAATTTTTATTTATGATAGTCACAGAGAGAGAGAGAGAGAGAGGCAGAGACACAGGCAGAGGGAAAAGCAGGCTCCATGCACCAGGAGCCCGATGTGGGATTCAATCCCGGGTCTCCAGGATCGCACCCTGGGCCAAAGGCAGGCGCCAAACTGCTGCGCCACCCAGGGATACTTATTTTTAACACTTTGAGGAACCTCCACACAGTTTTCCAGAGTGGCTGCACCAGTTCACATTCCCACCAACAGTGTAAGAGGGTTCCCTTTCCTCCGCATCCTCTCCAACATTTGTGGTTTCCTGCCTTGTTAATTTTCCCCATTCTCACTGGTGTGAGGTGGTTCTCTTTGTGGTTTTGATTTGTATTTCCCTGAGGGCAAGTGATGCAGAGCATTTTTTCATGTGCATGTTGGCCATGTCTATGTCTTCCTCTGTGAGATTTCTGTTCATGTCTTTTGCCCATTTCATGATTGGATTGTTTGTTTCTTTGGTGTTGAGTTTAATAATTTCTTTATAGATCTCGGAAACTAGCCCTTTATCTGATGTGTCTTTTCCAAATATCTTCTCCCATTCTGTAGGTTGTCTTTGAGTTTTGTTGACTGTATCCTTTGCTGTGCAAAAGCTTCTTATCTTGATGAAGTCACAATAGTTCATTTTTGCTCTTGTTTCTTTTGCCTTCGTGGATGAATCTTGCAAGAATTTACTGTGGCCGAGTTCAAAATGGGTATTACCTGTGTACTCCTCTAGGATTTTGATGGTCTCTTGTCTCACATTTAGATCTTTCATCCATTTTGAGTTTATCTTTGTGTATGGTGAAAGAGAGTGGTCTAGTTTCATTCTTCTCCATGTGGATGACCATTTTCCCAGCACCATCTATTGAAGAGACTGTCTTTCTTCCAATGGATAGTCTTTCCTCCTTTATCGAATATTAGTTGACCATAAAGTTCAAGGTCCACTTCTGGGTTCTCTATTCTCTTCCATTGATCTATGTGTCTGCTTTTGTGGCAGTACCACACTGTCTTCATGACCACAGCTTTGTAGTACACCCTGAAATCTGGCATTGTGATGCCCCCAGATATGGTTGTCTTTTTTAAAATTCCCCTGGCTATTCGGGGTCTTTTCTGATTCCATACAAATCTTAAAATAATTTGTTCTAAACCTCTGAAGAAAGTCCATGGTATTTAGATAGGGTTTGCATTAAACATGTACATTGCCTGGGTACAATTGACATTTTCACAATGTTAATTCTGCCAATCCATGAGCATGGAATATTTTTCCATCTCTTTGTGTCTTCCTCAATTTCTTTCAGAGGTGTTCTATTGTTTTTAGGGTATAGATCATTTACCTCCTTGGTTAGGTTTATTCCTAGGTATCTTATGCTTTTGGGTGCAATTGTAAATGAAATTGACTCCTTAATTTCTCTTTCCTCAGTCTCATTGTCAGTGTATAGAAATGCCATTGATTTCTGGGCATTGAGTTTTTAATCTTGCAACGCTACCAAATTGCTGTTCTAGCAATCTAGGGGTTGAGGCTTTTGGGTTTTCTAGGTAGAGTATCATGTCATCAGAGAAGAGGGAGTGTTTGACTACTTGTTTGTCAATTTGAATGCCTTTAATGTCTTTTTGCTGTCTGACTGCTAGGCTAGGACTTCCAGACTATGTTGAATAGCAGTGGTGAGAGTGGACATCCCTGTCTTGTTCCTGCTATTAGGGGAAAGGCTCCCAGTGCTGCCCCACTGAGAATGATATTTGCTGTGGGCGTTTCCTAGATTGCTTTTAAGATTACGAGAAATATTCTGTCTCTCCCTATGCTCTGAAGTGTTTTGATCAGGAATGGATGCCCTATTTTGTCAAATGCTTTCTCTGCATCTAATGAGCGGATCATATGGTTCTTGGTTTGTCTCTTGCTGATATGTTGAATCACATTGATTGTTTTACGAGTGTTGAACCAGCCTTGTGTTCCAAGGATAAATCCTACTTGGTCATGCTGAATAAATTTCTTAAAGTCCTTTTGGATCCTATTGGCTAGTATCTTGTTGAGAATTTTTGCATCCATGTTCAGCAGGTATATTGGTCTGTAATTCTCCTTTTTGGTGTAGTTTTTGTCTGGTTTTGGAGTTAAGGTGATGCCGGCCTCCTCGAACGAATTTGGAAGTACTCTATCTGTTTCTATCTTTCCAAACAGCTTTAGTAGGATAGATGTGGTTTCTTCTTTAAACGTTTGATAGAATTCTCCTGGAAAGCCTCTGGCCCTGGACTTTTGTGTCTTGGGAGGTTTTGAATGACTGGTTCAATTTCCTCCCTGGTTATTGGCCTGTTTAGGTTTTCTATTTCTTCCTGTTCCAGTTTTGGTAGTTTCTGGCTTTCCAGGAATGCGTCCATTTCTTCTAGATTGCCTAATTTATTGGTATATGGCTGTTCATAATATGTTTTTAAAATCGTTTGTATTTCCTTGGTGTTGGTAGTGACCTCTCCTTTCTCATTCATGATTTTATTAATTTGAATATTTTCTCTCTTCCTTTTAATAAGGTTGGCTAATAGTTTATCTATCTTATTAATTCGTTCAAAGAACCAACTCCTCGTTCCGTTGATCTGTTCCAGAGTTCTTCTGGTCTCGATTTCCTTGAATTCTGCTCGAATTTTAATTAACTCTATTCTTCTGTTTGGTGTATGATCTATATGCTTTTTTTTCTCTAGCCTCTTTATGTGTAAGGTTAGCTTTTGTATTTGTGTAGTTTCCCGTTTTTTAATAGATGCTTGTATTGTGATGTTTTTCCCCCTTAGGACTGCTTTTGCTGCATCCTAAAGATTTTGAACGGTTGTATGTTCATTCTCATTAGTTTCCATGAATCTTTTTAATTCTTCCTTAATTTCCTGGTTGACCATTTCATCTTTAACAGGATGGTCCTTAACCTCCACGTGTTTGAGGTCCTTCCAAATTTCTTGTTGTGATTTAGTTCTACTTTCAAGGCATTATGGTCTGAGAATATGCAGGGGACTATCCCAATCATTTGGTATCGGTTCAGACCCTATTTGTGACCCAGTATGTGGTTTATTCTGGAGAAATTTTCATATGCACTTGAGAAGAATGTGCATTCAGTTGAGTTTGGATGTAAAGTTCTGTAGATTTCTGTTAAATCCATCTGGTCCAGTGTATCATTTAAAGCTCTTGTTTCTTTGGAGATGTTGTGCTTAGAAGACCTATCGAAGGTAGAAAGAGCTAGATTGAAGTCACCAAGTATAAGTGTATTATTATCTAAGTATTTCTTTACTTTGTTTATTAATTGGTTTAAATATTTGGCAGCTCCCACATTCGGGGCATATATATTGAGGATAGTTAAGTCCTCTTGTTGGATAGATCCCTTAAGTACGATTTAGTGTCTCTCTTCATCTCTCACTATAGTCTTCGGGGTAAATTTTAGTTTATCTGATATAAGGATGGCTACCCCTGCTTTCTTTTGAGGACCATTTGAATGGTAAATGGTTCTCCAACATTTAATTTTCAGATTGTAGGTGTCCTTCTGTCTAAAATGAGTCTCTTGTAGACAGCAAATAGATGGGTCCTGCTTTTTTATCCAGTCTGAAACCCTACGCCTTTTGATGCGGTCATTAAGCCCGTTCATGTTCAGAGTTTCTATGGACAGATATGAGTTTAGTGTCATCATGATACCTATTCAGTCCTTGTTTTTGTGGATTGTTCCACTGAACTTCTTCTTAAAGGGGAATTTTAAGAGTCTCCCTTAAAATTTCTTGCAGAGCTGGTTTGGAGGTCACATACTCTTTCAGTTCCTGCCTGTCTTGGAAGCTCTTTATCTCTCCTTCCATTTTGAATGAGAGCTTTGCTGGATAAAGTATTCTTGGTTGCCTGGTCTTCTCATTGAGGACCCTGAATATATCCTGCCAGCCCTTTCTGGCCTGCCTGGTCTCTGTGGAGACGTCTGCTGTTACCCTAATGCTCCTCCCCACAAAGGTCAGGGATTTCTTGTTTCTTGCTGCTTTAAGGATCTTCTCTTTATCTTTGGAATTTGCAAGCTTCACTATTAAATGTCGAGGTGTTGAACGGTTTTTATTGATTTTAGGGGGTATCTCTCTATTTCCTGGATCTGAATCCCTGTTTCCCTTCCCAGATTAGGAAAGTTTTCAGGTATGATTTGTTCAAATACTTATTCTGGCCCTCTGTCCATTTTGGTGCCCCCGGGACCCCCAATTACACGTAGGTTTTTCTTCCTCAGGCTGTCATTTATTTCCCTTAATCTGTCTTCCTGGTCTTTTAGTTGTCTGTCTCTTTTTACCTCAGTTTCTCTCTTTGCCATCAACTTCTCTTCTACATCACTCACTCGTTCTTCCACCTTGTTAACCCTCGTTGTTAGGACTTCTAGTTTGGATTTAATCTCATTCAATTGATTTTTCATTTCTGCCTGATTGGATCTAAATTCTGCAGTCATGAAGTCTCGTGAGTCCTTTATGCTTTTTTCTAGATCCACCAGTAGCTGTATCATAGTGCCTCTGAATTGGCTTTCTGACATTGAATTGTAAATCAGATTTTGTTACTCTGTGGGAGAGAGGACTGTTTCTGATTCTTTATTTTGAGGTGAGGTTTTCCTTCTAGTCATTTTCCTCAGTACAGAGTGGCCAAAAACAAATTGTATTGGGAAAAGGAGAAAAAGAGAGGAGAGAAAGAAGGAAAGAAAAGAGAAAAAGAAAAAAGAATAAAGGAAGAAAGAAGAAAAAAGGGAATAAAAACAGAAAGAAAAAGAAAGAAACGGGGGGAAAAGGGTGGGGGAAGCAATCAGGAATAAAAAAAACATGGGGGAGTATCTTCTGATTCTGTATACTTTAAGTCCCTTGACTTCCCCCTGGAACTTGTCCGTCTAGCTGGTCTTCTAGGGGAGGGTCCTGTTGTGCTGTTTTCAGGTGTTAGCACTTGGGGGAGCTGCTCTGTCACCTGCCTGGTGCAGGGCTCAGTGGGGATAGTTTACCCTGTGAGGCCCAAGGAGGAACAACCCCAGTGGCAGCGGCCACCTCTGGAAACCTGTATTCAGCCCCCGCAGTAACTCGGGAGCAGTCCATCTGCAGGGCCTGGAGGCTCTGGGGTGGGGCCGCTGATCTGCTCAGTTCTGGGCAGGAGCGTCCTTGTTGTCCTGGGCCCTCCAGGCCTCTGCCTGTCCTGGGGGAGGCCAAATCCTGGGCTGTGTCCTGGCGCCCTGTGCTCTGGGGCCTGTGCTGTTGGATTCGCCCTCCTGGCTGCGCAGCTGCCTATTCCCAGAGCTGCTGCCCAGCCCCTCTGAGCTGCTCCTGGTCACGCAGCCCCCTCAGGGAACCGCCACCTGAGCACCTCCGAGTTGCTTCCAGAGCCACGCAGCCCCCACTGCACTGAGCCCCTTCCTCTGCCAGAGGCACTGCCGCCAAGCTGCTCCCGGGGCATGCAACCCCCTACACGCAGAACCCTGCCCAAGCCCCTCTGAGCTGCTCCCAAGTCAGTGCATGTGCCCTGCAGTCCTTAGGGAGCTTGGTGCACTCTCCTGGGAGTGCAGGTGTCTGTTCGTGTCCCAGGGAGCCCGTGGGTATCCCCGCCCTCCTGGGGTCCTGCTCTGAATCCCTGCAAGCGCCATTCTACCCAGGAAGATTGGTTCAGATCCTGCTTCTCTGGGACAGAGGTCTCCTGACCGGGGGGCACTCGCCCTGTTCTTTGCCCAGCTCCTCGTGGGGCCCCTTCCACTTGGATGCCTTTTGTTTATTTCTTTTTCCCCGTCTTCCTACCTTGATAGAAATGCGAACTTTTCTCACTGTAGCATTCGATCTGTTCTCTGTTTACATCTCAGGCCGAATTCCTAGATTTTCAGGATGATGTGAAGGTTATCTACGTAATTTGGTGAGGACAAGTGACTTGGGGACCCTACTCTTCCGCCATCTTGCCCCTGCTCCTGTATGTAGCCTTTTAGCTTTGGTTGTTTCCTTCACTTTGCAGAAGCTTTTCGATTTGATGAAGTCCCAATAGTATTTTTGCTTTTGTTTCCCTCACCTCAGAGGCATATCTAGAAAGAAGATCCAATGGCCAATGTCAAAGACGTTGCTGCCTATCTTTTCTTCTTTGTATGGTTTCAGATCTCACATTTAGGTCTTTCATCCATTTTGAATTTATTTTATATATATATGGTGTAAGAAAGTGGTCCAGTTTCATTCTTCTGCATGTGGCTGCCTGGTTTTCCCAACACCATTTGTTCGTATCCTGGGGTCAGGGTTAGGGTTTGTTGAAGAGACTATCTTTGTGCCATTGGATATTCCTTCCTGCCTTGTTGTCCATTATGGGTCATAGATACATGTTTGTATCTTGTTTTGGCTTTCCATTCTGTTCTATTGATCTAAGCGTCTCCTTTTGGGAGAACCCTGATTGCTGATTCAATTTCTCTGCTGGTTAACTGTCTGTTCAAATTTCTTATTTCTTCATTTTTCATTTTTGCTATGTTATATATTTCTAGGGATTGATCTATTTCTTCCAGGTTCTAGTTTGCTGGCATGTAATTTTTCATCATATTCTCTTATAATTGTTTGTATTTCTCTAGTGTTGCTTGTTATTTCTCTTTTCTCATTTGTGATTTTATTTGGGTCCTTTCTCATCTTTTTATCTTTTTTCTTTTTTAAGGATTTTATTTATGTATTCATGAGAGTCACAGAGATGCATAGGTATAGGCACAGGGAAAATGAGGCTCCATGCGGGGAGCCTGATGTGGGACTTGATTCCCTAGGACCCCAAGTTTTTTCTTACTGTCGACTTCAAGTTTCATAGCGTCGTAGTTGAAAATGTACAGGGCGTGATATCAACCTTCTTGTACCTGTTGTACCTCTTGAGGGTTGATTTGTGGCCCATGATATGATCTGTTCTGGAGAATGTCCCATGTGCACTTGAAAGGAATGTGTATTTTGCTTTAGGAAGAAATGTTCAGAAAATATCTGTTGAGTCCCTGTGGTCCAGTGTGTCAAGGCTATTGTTCCCCTGTTGATTTTCTGTATAGACGATCGGTCCATTGCCATAAGTGGGTAGGTTTTAAAATCCCCTGTCATTGTATTATTATCAGTGAGTTCCTGTACGTTTATTGGTAATTGGTTTCCATATTTAGGTACTCCCATGTTGGCAGTATAAATATTTAGTTGTTTGATCCTGATAGAGAATCTTTTTAACCATGAAATAATGCCCTTCTTCATCACTTCTTACAGTACTTGTTCTTTCTTTTTTGAGATTAAATATTTTATTTATTTATTCATGAGAGATACACAGAGAAGCAGAGGCAGAAACATAGGCAGAGGGAGAGAGGCTCCCCAATGTGATGCCGATGTGGGACTCGATCCTGGGATCCCAAAAACACACCTTGAGCTGAAGGCAGATGCTCAACCACTGAGCCACCAGGTGACCCCCAGGGTTTGGTTTCAAATCTTGTGTGTCTAATATAAGTATTGGTCCTCCAGCTTTCTTTTCATAACCATTAGCGTGATAGATGATTTTCCATTTGACTTTCAATCTGCTGTTGTCGATAGTTCTAAGGTGAGCATCTACTAGGCAGCATACCGATGGACCTTGTTATTTTAATAACAATTTTATTTTTGAGAGCATGAGAGAGAGAGAGAGAGAGAGAGAGAGAGAGAGGCAGAAAATTAGGCGAAGAGAGAAGCAGGCTCCCCACCAGGAGCCCAATATGGGACTCGATCCCATACTCTAAGATCACACCCTGAGTCAAAGGCAGAGGCTCAACCCCTGAGCCACCTAGGCATCCTGGATCCTGTTTTTAAAGCCACTCTGATACCCTATATCTTTTGATTGGAGCATTTAGTATCAGCATTCAGAGTGCTTATTCAAAGATATGAAATTTGTGCCTTTGTGTTACCAGTAGAGTTGGTGTTTCTGGTGACGTTCTCTGGTCCTTTCTAGTCTTTGTTGCTTTTGGTCTCTTTTTCCCCCACTAGAATAGTCCCTCTTAAAATTCCTTAATGGACTGGTTTAGCGGTCATGTACTCCTTTATACTTTGCCTGTCTGGGAAAATCTTTCTCTCTATCCTGAATGACACTCTTGCTGAAGAAAGAATTCATACAAATTGGACTCCAATAAAAAGAAATTTAAAAACATAAAATAAATTTTTGCTATTATGATTGAGGAAAATGGCATTTAGGAGGAAAAGCAGAAGCTGAAAGAGAGGAGGAAAGATTTCACCATCCGTAGCCTTCACAGGGACCTGGTGTCCTTTCCTAAGAGGGCCCCACCCCCTCCGTAGGATGCTTCCTGCCCCTCTGCCCTCCTTTTTGGAACACAGCAGGCACATCTCCGTGCCTCCAGCACCTCTGCAGTCATGGTTTATAGCGTCTTCCAGGTATCCTCTTGGGGACCATGGCGTCCTGTATGTAACCATTCATCTGCTGTTTGACAACATTGGGGGGATTCTGACTTTTGTTGGTTGTGGGGTGTGTGTGTGTCTATCAAATGAAGCTATCACGTGCAGCTATTGGATCCTCTGGCTGGGTAACCCAAAAGCCGAAAAGGTTGATACAACATTATCTCTGGTGCTGATGCTGGGTGGCTAGCTGGGCTCTCCTTACTGACCTGGGGCTCGCTCCTGTAGTGAATTTCAGCTGGAGGGTCAGCTGAGGTGGAGGTCCGGCTTGGCCACATTCCCATGTCCGGCAATGGGTCTTGCCGAGCGCCAGCTGCTTCTCTTCTCCCTGATGCCTCTCCAGCATGGAGTCAGACGTCGGGGCTGCCCTGGCGGGAGCTCCTGAGGAGCCCGGTGCCCATGGTGGGGAGCCCTGAGGCTGCCTGTGTGTGGAAGTCGGGGTGGGGACGGGGCTGGGGTTCCTCAGACCCTGTGCTGCCTGGCTTTCAGGCCGAGCCCCATGCTCACCCAGCCCTTACTCACTAAGGCGAGGAGGGTGTCCTCCACAGGCTGGTGTGATAGATCCAGCACCACGAGGTGTGCACGCTGAGTCCACCTGGTGAGCGTTGCCCAGGTGCATGAGCTGCAAGTTGGGACACAGGAAATTTAACAAAAATCCCCTACCCCTGGACAAGCAGAGCAGGACTGATTCCATTTTGTGCTATACCCGCCACCACCCCTATGACCCCCAAATGACCAGCTTATATCTTAAGGCGCTGCCCCATCCAAGTCAAGCTGCTGGGCACACCCTAATCGGAAATCGGCTCATAATAATGTAACCCTGCTTTGTGTCCCCCAAAACTAAGCACGGATTCTGACCAAAGTAATAGGCCAGGCCAAGCGGATCCTATAGGGCAAGGTGTAATTCAGTCAGCCACCTGCGTGTGGACCGACATGACTGTGCAAATTTCTGCATATCCCACAGTCCACTTACCCTATAAAGCTGCTATGCCTCTTAGTATCGGGGTCCAAGTCCCTGCTCCGCTGTGTCGGGTGCACTTGGACCCAAGCTCCAGCTTGTAGAGAAACCCTCAGGTGTTTGCTACGGTGTTGGCTCCTAAGTGGTTTCTCAGATTCGTAGTCTTGGGCACAACACAAGGGCCTGCTGTCCTGACATCCCTTCCAGGGCCACGCTGAGCGCCCCACAGGCCCTCTGTGCCCCAGGCACACTGGCATGGGGATGTGGGGAGGGTAGTACATGCCCTGGAACCAGGCCAGCCCCGGCCTCCTGGACAGAGGGAGCACAGACCTCTCAGGTCACTTTGCATGGACCCTGGTGACCTGAGGTTCCCTGGCTGTCACTCTGTCCTAGTCCATTCTGGCCCACGGGGCACAGGATGAGTCCCAGTATAGTCTGTGGGGTCCTGATCCTGGTGTCTGTCCGCCCCTGGAATGCACATGGGGACATCAGCAGTGTGTGCCTTGTGGTGCCCCTGCAGGGGCTGTTTGGGGCCCGGGTGATGCCCCCTTCTCCTCTCTGTGGGTCTCTCCATGCCCCGTGCACAAAGTTCTGGGAGACACAGAAAAGGGCTGGCTGTGCATTTTCACACCACAACACTTTATTGACTTTCTACAGTAAACGGGCTCAGAGCCGTGGGTGCATGCTTTCACCTGGGGAGGGAGACCTTTCTGTCCTTTACGGGAGGACAACAATCACATGGGTTGGGGGTCGAGTGCTGGAGTCCCCCACCTGGAGCATGTGTGGACTCCGGGTGGGGGCGTGTGTCCTGAGGTTTCAGCCTGAGAGACGGTTCTGAGGACAGCAGAGCTGAACTGGACCTGCAGCTCATGGGCTCCTGCGCTGCATTCCCACAGGGCAGCTGGACCACGGCCTTGGGCCCCCTGGAGCCCCAGTATCTGGAGGAACCTGCCTCCTGGTGTGGGTGCGGGTGGGGCCCACCAGCCTACCCCTGCTCTCCCCACCCTGGGGTGTACTGGGATCCTCAGGGCTGCCCTAGGTCTGCGACCTGGATCTGTGGGTCACGCCCAGGGCCCAGGAGGCCACATCCAGCTGTGAGAGGGCTCACTCGTGGGGCCAGAATCCAGGGCTGCACAGGGCCATGGGGGGCTGGAATCTATTCGTCCTTGTGTTGCCATGGGGGGGCCCAAATCAACTCAGCCCCCACAGATCCTGGTGCTAGGGCAGCCCAGGTCCCACTGGGTTAGGGGCTGTTGTCCTATGCAGGGTGTGTCGCCCTCCAGGAGGGAGAGTGGGCAGAGGCAGGGCACAGTTGGTTCTTTGCACCACTCACCTACACCCACTCTGTTGGAGACTCCATGCCTTCCCTCCTCCCTGCAACCCCTGTGTGCTCTATGGAACACCCGGTCTTCTGATGGGAACAGGGTATCCAGAGAACCCCAGGAGGCTGAACATGTCCCACAGGGGGCACAGGACTAGGACTAGGAGTATGATGGTGGTGGAGTGTGGGGGATGGTGTAGGGGGGATGGTGTTGTGGTGTAGTGTGGGTTAGGATTGTGTGGGGCTGTGTGGCTGTGAGGGGGATGGTGTTTTGTGGAATGCCATTGGGGATTATGATGTAGGGGGATGATGTGGGGGTGGGGAATGAGCAGGATGGCATGGGGGTCCTGTGGACACAGGACATCCCCTTCCTCTAAGATGCACAAGGAGACATCTACCGTTAAAGGCGACCCCAGTCTGGGGTTTGCTGTGACACCTGCCCCTGTGGCACCGTGTGGTCAGTGCAGGGCCCTGGCTGGACCGGGGTCATTATCTGGGGGTCATCATACTATGTATGTTTTCAAATTGCAAATTGTCTCAAATGAAATGCATAGAATTTAGAAATATATAAAGCACCGAGAGTGGGTGTCACTCCCATCCGACCCTCATGGGATTGATGTGTGTCCTGCTCCAGCCGCGGCCATGCCTCCTGGCCCCCAGGCCTGGTTCCTGCCCCCCACTTCCCCCACCCCATCCCCTGCTTCTCAGGGCACCATCCCTCTCCCCTTTGGGGTTCAGCTCCCATGGCAACCACTGGAGGCCCCATCCAATTGGCCTCCTCATCTCTGAGGCCCTGGGGTTGGGGGCATGTGGGTCATCCCCATCACCCTATCATGGAGCAGTGAGTTGTTGGCTGCTGTTGCTCCCCCCAGCTTCAGAAGCCCCGTTTTCCCTACCCCGAAGCCCCCAAGCCTCCCCTGGGGCCCCTAAGCTCCCTGGCCCATCAGCCTCACCCGACCCCCTAGCAGGCCCAAAACATAGTGTGGCTGCTGAACGTCCTGTTGACGTCCAGGTCTACCTGCATGATGTCCCTGGAGGAGACCAGGGCCTACTCCTTCATTTCCTGTGGGAAAACCGGGGAGCAGGAGCCCACGTCAGGGACACAGACCCCAACCTGTCACGAGCTGCCATGCTGGGCAGGGAGCCCTGGGGCCACCATGGGAGTGGGTCTGCTGAAAGCTCCTGCCTTTCCCTGGGAGGCCGAGGATGGCGGGAGTGCCCACCGAGCCCATGGGACCTGTGTGAGGGCCTGTCCCAAGCTGTTGTGGGTGGGGAGGTGACTGAGGGTCAGCCTGGGGTGGAGGGGATGTGGGGTCAGCCCAGGTGGGGAGGGGACATGGAGGTTTTGTGCCCAAGATAGCAAATCTGAGAAACAACTGTGGAGCCTACACCGATGCAAACACACGATGGTTGATTTCCAAACTCGAGCTTGCGTCCAAGTACACCCGATACAGTGGAGCATGGACTTGGACCCCGAAGTGGGTTTTAGCTTAGTTTTAAGGGCTGGTCTCAGGGACATCCAGAAGGGCTGGAGCAATTCCTCAAGTTCTGTTTACATTTTGATATGGGGCCTTCAAGGGCATTGAGTTCTGTTCTCATTCTAATATGGGGCTTTATTCGACTTTAAGCTGTAAGCTGTTTTTTTCTTTTTTTCCTGTAACTGAAATAATACAAATTTTAGCTCTTATTCACAGGGGCCTGGGATGGCAGTACTTGTGCTAACAGTGAACTTAAAGTGGAACCGCCTCAATTTTGTCAGCCTCCACACAGACAAGATACTGATGTTTAAAACTCCAAATTTTAGGGGCTGCCCTGGTGGAGACCTGTGCTCTTCCTGCCCGGGAGGGTGTCCTCCCACTCCTGGCCTTTGCTGGTCTGTCCCAGGAATGAGGCCCCGTGACTGCACGGGGGTTTGCAGCTTATGGCCACACAGGGCAGACAGCTGGCCCAAGTCCTGCTGCTCTCAGCCACGTTCCCGCTCCTGTGCTTGGGAACAGTTGGTGCCACCATCCTTGGGACCCGTGGGATCCTGAGCCCACCCTGTCGCTCCAGGGACTGCCCCTGACTTCTCCACCTGAACACCTTAAGGCTGGTGTGTCCCCCACTCTAGGAGACTTCTGAAAGTTCACATTTTTTGCTTTGCTGCATAATATTGTGTGTAGAACCATCAGCTGGCTCCCTGCCCTTGTGGGATCAGGGGCTATGGGGGGATTGCTATTCCAAGGTTTATAGAGAGTTGTGTTGTGGGCGTAAATGAGTGGGATAATAGTCCGGGGTATTATAATAGTCTGGGGTAATATCTTGGTCTCCCCAAGATAAACTGATTGATTTTTTTTAAGATTTTATTTTTCTGTAATCTCTACAGCCAACATTGGGCTTGAACATGCTACCCCAAGAACAAGAGTCCCATGTTCTTACAAACCACACCGAGCCAGTTAGGCTCCCTTTGATTGATTGATACATGTTAATTGAAGCAGGGGTGTTGCATGTGTCAGGGCAGAAACTGAGCCCACGCTTTGAGGTGTGGTGGAGTCATTTGGACCTTGATCAATGTTAAAGAAACCATAGCTTCCCTGGGAACCCAGGGAGCAGGGACCACATACGTGAAAATTTGATAATTTCCTTTTCTGTAGTAGTTATTTTACTGACTATTTAAAGTGCTATTCAATGGTAAATGTCAATCTAGGATTGGGATACAGTGAGAAGGTTCTAGGATTTGGAGGTTACTAAAGCTCCCCGTCATGGACTCAATGTTCCAGTTCAATGCAGAGATAAGCAATGGAGCAAAGAGTTATAAAACATGGGACTGGGGTGCCTGGCTGTCCTGGTTGGGGTATCTTGAACTCAGGGTTATGAGTTTGAACACCGTGTTGGGTATAGACAGGACATAAAATTAAAATAGTTAGGGAATCCCTGGGTGGCGCAGCGGTTTAGCGCCTGCCTTTGGCCCAGGGCACGATCCTGGAGACCCGGGATCGAATCCCACATTGGGCTCCCAGTGCATGGAGCCTGCTTCTCCCTCTGCCTGTGTCTCTGCCTCTCTCTCTCTCTCTGTGACTATCATACATAAACAAATAAAAAATAGTTAACAAATAATAAATGGATGAAAAAATAAAGCATGATATCAAAGGTAAGTGCTTGCTTATGTCTCACCTGTGACCTATTCTTGATCACCCCACTTGCACTACATGGCCCAGATGACGTCCTCCACAAGGGACAGTCCTGCCCGAGTGGAAGTGGGCGTCTTTCGTTGTAAGACCTGTGGTTCCCCTCGTTCTGCAGGGAGAGAAGAGTCATGAAGGCACGAGTTCGGGGGATCAGCATACACCTAGAAAATGATCATTTCTGAACCCGGTAGCCAGAGCTCAGCCTCCTTTTAGGACCGGATATCATAAAGAAGCCTCTTTGGTCATTGGTTTGGATGCAGGGTGGAGGTAAACTAGAATTAGGAAGAACAAAGGAGGAGGAAATCCAGAAGCTGAAAGAGAGGAGGAAAGATTTCACAATCCGTAGCCTTCACAGGGACCTGGTGTCCTTTCCTAAGAGGGGCCCCCCCATTGAAGTATGCTTCCTGCCCCTTTGCTCTCCTTGTTGGAACCCAACAGGCACATCTCTGTGCCTTCAGCACCTCTGCAGTTGTGATTTATAGCGTCTTCCATGTATCCTATTGGGGACCACAGCGTCGTGTATGTAACCATTCGACTGCTGTTTGACAACATTGAGGGATTCCGACTTTGTTGGTTTCAGGGTGTGTGTGTGTGTGTCTATCACATGCAGCTATCACGTGCAGCTATCGGATCCTCTGGCTGGTTCACCCAAACATCGACATGGTTGGCACAACATCATTTCTGGTGCTGGCGCTGGGCAGCTTGCTGGACTCTCCTGGCCGACCCGGGGCTGGCTCATGCAGTGACTTTCTGCTGGAAGGTCAGCTGAGCTGGAAGGTCTGGCTTGGCCACATTCCCATGTCTGGCAGTGGTTCCCGCTCAGTGCCAGCTGCTTCTCTTCTCCCCGATGCCTCTCCAGCAGGGAGCTGGACCTCGGGGCCGCCCTGGGGGGATCTTCAGAGCCGCCGGGTGCCCATTACGGGGAGCCATGGGGCAGCCTGTGTGTGGGAGTAGGGGTGGTGATGGTGCTGGGGTTCCTCGGTCCCCTATGCTGGCTGGCATTCATGCCGAGCCCCATGCTCACCCAGCCCCTACTCACTAGGGCGAGGAGGGTGCCCTCTACACGCTGGTGTGAGATCCAGCACCACAAGGTATGCACACTGAGTCCACCTGGTGAGGGTGGCCCAGGTGCATGAGCTGCAAGTGTGGGACCCAGGAAATTTAACAAAAAGCCCCTACCCAAGGACAAGCAGAGCAGGACTGATTCCATTTTGTGATACACCTGCCACCTCCCCTATGACCCCCACATAACTTGCTTATGTCTTAAGGTGCTGCCCCAACCCAGTCAAGCCGCTGGGCACACCCTAATCGGAAATCGTCTCATATCAATGTAACCCTGCTTTGTGCCTGCCAAAACTGCACGCCAATTCTGACCAAAGTAATAGGCCAGGTCAAGTGGATCCTATAGGGTAAGGTGTAATTCAATCGGCCACCTGCGTGTGGACCGACACGACTGTGCAACTTTCTGTGTATCCCATGGGCCACTGGCCCCTTTAAAGCTGCTACGCTTCTTAGTCTCAGGGTCCAAATCCCTGCTCCACAGCCATGCTGCCTGGCCCCCAGGTCCGATTCATGCCCCTCATGTCCCCCACCCCATCCTTTGCTTCTCAGGGGGCAGTCCCTCTCCCCTTTGGGGTTCAGCTCCCATGGCAACCCCTGGAGGTCCCATTCTAGTTGCCTCCTCATCCCTGAGGCCCCGGGGGTGTGGGCATAGAGGTCATCCCCAACACCATACCATGGAGCGGTGTGTTGTTGGCTGCTGTTTTGCCCCCTGCCTCAGAAGCCCCGTTTTCCCTACCCAGAATCCCCCAGTCCTCCCCTGGGTCCTGATCCCCCCTGACCCCTCAACCTCACCCTACCCCGTAGTAGTCCCAAAATATGATGTGACTGCTGAGCGTCCTGTTGACATCCAGGTCCACCTGCGTGATGTCCCTGGAGGATACCAGGGCCTCCTCCTTCATTTCCTGTGGGAAAACCAGGGAGGAGGAGCTGGCGTCAGGGACGGGACCCAGACCCCGACCTCTCACCAGGTGCTCTCCTGGGCAGGGAGTCCTGGGGTCACCATGGGAGTGTGTCCTGCCAAACCCTCCTTCCTTCCCCTGGGAGGCTGGGGACAGCTGGAGTGCCCACTGTGCCCGTGGAACTGTGTGAGGGCCTGTGCCCAGCTGTTGTCAGTGGGGAGGTGACTGAGGGTCATCCTGGGTGGGAGGGGACAGAGGTCAGTCCAGGTGGGGAGGGGTCATGCGGGTGTTTTGCCAAAGATTGCGAATCCGAGAAACCACTAAGGCGCAGACACCGATGCAAAGACACGAGGGTTGATTTCAAAACTTGAGCGTGGGTCCAGGTATACCCCACACAGTGGAGCAGGGACTTGGACCCCAAGGAAGGTTTTAGATTAGTTTTAAGAATTGTCTCGGGGACCTCCAGAAGGGCTGGAGCAATTCCTCAAGTTCTGTTTACATTTTGATATGGGTCCTTCAAGGGCATTGAGCTCTCTTCTCATTCTAATTGGGGCTTCCAGCCCTTGGCTTAGGCTCAGTTTTTATTCTATTGTGGGGCTTTCTAAGACATTAGCTGTAAACTTTTGTTTTTTTCCAGTAACTGAAATAATGCAAATTTCAGCTCTCCTTCACAGGGGCCTGGGACTGCTGGACCTGTGCTTATACTGAACTTAAAGTAGAATGGCCGTAATGTTCTCGGTCTCCACACATCTGGTCCCGTCCTATCTAGCTCATGCCGCTCTCCCTGGAGCTCCTAAGAGAGAAATTGCAAATGACCTCAGCGTGGCAGCATGTGTTGGGGGACAGACCCAGGTATTTGGGATCAGGACGACCTGGGGCACGGGCGTCCCGGCTGTGCAGCAGGATTCCATGCTGCAGACTCTTTTTCCCTAAGGCTATCTTGACAACTGACTTTGTACATAGAAAAGTTCTCCTTTGTCTTTAGAAGTTGAGGAAGTTAAGCATTTTTTCTCTGCCCATCTGATTGCTCAGATTCCAATCTGAGACATATCCTGTTAATAAGGATAATTTACTATCCGTAGTACTATGGTTAAAATATTCTGACACAAATAATTCAGGGGGATGAGGGTTTCTCATCTCTTTCTTCACAGCTCAGTCACTCATCAGGAAATGCATCTGTATGGATTTGGAAATAATTGAGAGACATTAGTACCAATGGTCCTATTATTATGTGAAGGATCCTTCCCTGAGATTCTTCCCCTGTTTCAACTGACACTGAAACACTGTGAACTCTTTGGAAGACAAATGTCTAGGAAATAAATGTTATACATTGCTAATTTTAAATGCACTTGCAATATGGTGTCTATTATAATAGAAGTATTTTTATCTGATTTTTGCTATTTATTATCCTTTCCTGCTTCAGGTTGAGGAGGCATTATACGTGTTCATAAGTGTTTTTCTTTCCTTCTGATATAAAATTCTTACTTTGTTCCCATCGAAGGAACTCTTTAAGAATAAGGCAAAAGTTAATTCAACGATTCTTAAAATGTCTTCACACGGGAGCCTGATTCATTTAAGTCAATTTTCAAATTAAATCTTATTTCTTAGAAAGAAAACAAAGTTTTATAAGGAAATTGAGAATATAGTACAGAGAATTCTCATGCACTTGCACTCAATTTTTCCAATTATTGATATCTTTTATCAGTACGGTACAAATATTAGCTAATGAATCAATATTAAAATTTTTCCAATAACCAAAGACCATACTTTATTCAGATTTCCTTAGTTTTTGCTAAGTCTCCATTCCTCATATCACACTCCATTTGTCCTCATGTTTTCTTAAGCTCCTCTGGATTGTGACAGTCTTTCAGCCTTTCCTTGTTGTTGTTGTTCATCTGGAACACTTTGAGAAGTAGAGTATTTTGTAAAATTTCCCTCAGTTGGGACATGTCTGTTGTTTATCTCATGATTGAACTGTTTTTGTGAATTATATACAGAGATATAGTGCTATTTTTATTATATCATATAAAGGTTAGATACTATCAACATGATTTATCAGTCTTGGTATCGATCTGATCATCTTGCTGAGGTAGTGTTTGTCAGATTTCTCTGTAGTAAAGTGATTCTTTATTATTATTATTACTACTAATATTCTTATTATATTATCATTATTATTTTAAGTTTTTCATATTATATTTTGTAGAAGGAAGTTACTATGTGTATTCCACACATAAGAGTGGGAAGCATGCTCATGAACTTGACGGTGGAATGTCTGCACAAATTGTTTGAAAATCTTCTACATGGGAGATTTCTTTTCCCTCTGGGTTTGTTTGTTTCTTTTTCAAAGATGCTATTTATTTATTTGAGAGAGAGAGGAGTGAAAAACATGTGCTAGAGGGGCAGAGGGCAAGGGAGAAGCAGATTCCCTGCTGAACAGGGAGCCTTCCTTGGACCTGGATCATGATCCGACCCTAAGGCAGAAACTTAACAGACTGAGCCACCCAGGTGCCTGTCTTTCTTTCTTTCTTTCTTTCTTTCTTTCTTTCTTTCTTTCTTTCTTTCTTTCTTTCTTTCTTTCTTTCTTCTTTCTTTCTTTCTTTCTTTCTTTCTTTCTTTCTTTCTTTCTTTCTTTCTTTCTTTCTTTTTTTCTTAATAATAAATTTACTTTTTATTGGTGTTCAATTTTCCAACATACAGAATAACACCCAGTGCTCATCCCGTCAAGTGCCCCCCTCAGTGCCCATCACACATTCACATTCATTTGTGGCTCTAAAGACTGTTTGGATTTTCAGTTGCCTTTCTGATTTTATCTCTTCTACGGACATGTTTCCTCTATACTACCAATAATTATTTTAAAGTTTTACTTGAATTCCTCTTTGTAAACACAGTATGATATAGTTTCAGGTTTACCACATAGTGATTCAACCCTTGAATACAACGCCTGGTACTGGGCAGAGGTGACCTCCTCTATCCCCATCCCCTGATTCCCAAACCCCCCCACCTTCCTCTGGTGTTGATTACTTTATTCTCTGTGACTAAGAGTGTGTTTTTTTTTTTTGTTTGCTTCTCTCATCCCCCCCTCTGCCCCTTTGCCAGTTTGTTTGGTTTCTTTTTTTTTTATTAAATTTATTTTATATTGGTGTTCAATTTACTAACATACAGAATAACCCCCAGTGTCTGTCACCCATTCACTCCCACCCTCCACCCTCCTCCCCTTCTACCACCCCTAGTTCGTTTCCCAGAGTTAGCAGTCTTTACGTTCTGTGTCCCTTTCTGATATTTCCCACACATTTCTTCTCCCTTCCCTTATATTCCCTTTCACTATTATTTATATTCCCCAAATGAATGAGAACATATAATGTTTGTCCTTCTCCGACTGACTTACTTCACTCAGCATAATCCCCTCCAGTTCCATCCACGATGAAGCAAATGGTGGGTATTTGTCATTTCTAATAGCTGAGTAATATTCCATTGTATACATAAACCACATCTTCTTTATCCATTCATCTTTCGTTGGACACCGAGGCTCCTTCCACAGTTTGGCTATCGTGGCCATTGCTGTTATAAACATCGGGGTGCAGGTGTCCCGGCGTTTCATTGCATTTGTATCTTTGGGGTAAATCCCCAACAGTGCAATTGCTGGGTCGTAGGGCAGGTCTATTTTTAACTGTTTGAGGAACCTCCACACAGTTTTCCAGAGTGGCTGCACCAGTTCACATTCCCACCAACAGTGTATGAGGGTTCCCTTTTCTCCGCATCCTCTCCAACATTTGTTGTTTCCTGCCTTGTTATTTTCCCCATTCTCACTGGTGTGAGGTGGTATCTCATTGTGGTTTTGATTTGTATTTCCCTGATGGCAAGTGATGCAGAGCATTTTCTCATATGCATGTTGGCCATGTCTATGTCTTCCTCTGTGAGATTTCTGTTCATGTCTTTTGCCCATTTCATGATTGGATTGTTTGTTTCTTTGGTGTTGAGTTTAATAAGTTTCTTAAAATTCACATGTGAATGCAATTGTATGGTATTTGGTATCTGTCTTTCTCTGACTGAGTTCATTTAGCATAAGTCTCTTCCACTTCTCGCACGTCATTGTAAATGGCTTCATTTCATCCTTCCTGATGACCGAGTGATGTCGCAGTGTGTATATTTACCACATCGTCTCTGCCCATTCATCTGTCGATGGACATCTGGGGTGTATACACAGTTTTGCTGTTGTTGATAATGCTTCTACCAACACTTGGCTGCGTGTTCCTCTTCAAATCTACTAAACTACTTTTGTATCCTCAGGGTAAATACCTAGCTGTGCAATTTTGGAATCGTAGGGTAGCTCTATTTTTAACTTATTTTTAAAAAAAATTTTTTATGATAGTCACAGAAGGAGAGGCAGAGACACAGGCAGAGGGAGAAGCAGGCTACATGCCCCGGGAGCTCGACGTGGGATTCGATCCCGGGTCTCCAGGATCAGGCCCTGGGATAAAGGCAGGCGCCAAACCACTGCGCACCCAGGGATCCCCTATTTTTAACTTCTCGAGGACCCTCCATGCTGTTTTCCACAGTGGCTGCACCTTTATTTATGTATTCATGAGAGACACAGAGAGGCAGAGTTATAGGCAGAGGGAAAATGAGGCACCATGCGGGGAGCCTGATGTGGGACGTGATTCCCCCAGGATAATGACATGAGCCAAAGCAGATGCTCAAACACTGAGGCACCCAGGTGCCTTGCTGATTCAATTTATTTGCTAGTTATGGGTGTGTTCATATTTTCTATTTTTTCCTATTTCAGTTTTGCTCGTTTGCACATTTCTAGGGATTTGTCCATTTCTTCCAGGACTCCCAGTTTGTTAGCATATCATCTTTCATAGTATTCCCTTATAATTGTCTAATTTTTCTGGTGTTGATTGTGATCTCTCTTCTCTCCTTTGTGATTTTATTTATTTAGGTCTTTTCTCTTTTCTCGTTGATAAGGCTGGCTAAGGCTTGATCCATTTTATTAATTATTTTGAAGAACCAGCTCTTAGTTTCATTATTCCATTCTACTGTTTTGTTTTTTTCTGCATTGTATTTTCTGATCTCATCTTTATTTTTTCCCTTCTTCTGTAGGCTTTAGGCTTTGTTTGCTATTCCTTTTCCAGCCTATTGGGCGTAGGGTTAGGTTGTGTATTGGAGACTTCTTGTTTCTTGAGATAGACCTGTATTGCTGTGTACTTCCCTCTTAGGATTGCATTTGCAACATCACAGAGGTTTGGAGAAACGTTTTCATTTTCATTTGTTTTAAATTTGATCTTTAATTTCCTGGTTGCTCCATTCATTCTCTAGTAGGATGTTCATAATCTCCACGTATTTTTGGTCTGTCCAATTTTTTTTCTTACTGTCGACTTCGAGTTTTATAGAGTCATGGTCTGAAAATGTACAGGGTGTGATATCAACCTTCTTGTACCTGTTGTACCTGTTGAGGGCTGATTTGTGGGCCATGATATGATCTGTTCTAGAGAATGTCCCATGTGCACTTGAAAGGAATGTGTATTCTGCTTTAGGACGAAATGTTCAGACTATATCTGTTGAGTCCCTGTGGTCCACTGTGTCAAGACTATTGTTCCCCTGTTGATTTTCTGCATAGACGATCGGTCCATTGTCATAAGTGGGTAGGTTTTAAAATCCCCTGTCATTGTATTATTATCAGTGAGTTCCTGTACATTTGTTGTTAATTGGTTTCTATATTTACATACTCCCATGTTGGCAGCATCAGTATTTAGTTGTTTGAACTTTTTTTTTTTAATTTTTTTAATTTTTATTTATTTATGATAGTCACGGAGAGAGAGAGGCAGAGACACAGGCAGAGGGAGAAGCAGACTCCATGCACCAGGAGCCCGACGTGGGATTCGATCCCGGGTCTCCAGGATCATGCCCTGGGCCAAAGGCAGGTGCCAAACCACTGCGCCACCCAGGGATCCCATGTTTGAACTTTTTTTAAAAATAAATTTATTTTTTATTGTTCTTCAATTTACCAAACAACAGAATAACACCCAGTGCTCATCTCAGCAAGGGACCCCCTCAGTGCCCTTCACCCATTCACCTGCACCCCCAGCCCTCCTCCCCTTCCAGCATCCCTTGTTCCTTTTTCAGAGTTAGGAGTCTTTATGTTCTGTCTCCCTTTCTGATATTTCCCACACGTTTCTTCTCCATTCCCTTATATTCCCATTCACTGTTATTTATATTAACTAATTGAATGAGAACATACGTTTGTCCTTCTCCGATTGACTTACTTCACTTAGCATAATACCCTCCAGTTCCATCCACGTAGAAGAAAATGGTGGGTATTTGTCGTTTCTAATGGCTGAGAAATATTCCATTGTATACAAAAACCACATCTTCTTTATCCATTCATCTTTCGATGGACACCATGGCTCCGTCCACAGTTTCGGTATTATGGACATTCTTGCTAAAAACATCGGGGTGCAGGTGTCCCGGCATTTCATTGCATCTGAATATTTTGGGTAAATCCCCAAGAGTGAAATTGCTGGGTCATAGAGCAGGTCTATTTTTAACTCTTTGCGGAACCTCCACACAGTTTTCCAGAGTGGCTGTACCAGATCACATTCCTACCAACAGTGTAAGAAGGTTCCCTTTTCTCCGCATCCTCTCCAACATTTGTGGTTTCCTCCCTTGTTAATTTTCCCCATGCTCACTGGTGTGAGGTGGTATCTCATTGTAGTTTTGATTTGTATTTCCCTGAGGCAAGTGATGCACAGCATTTTCTCATGTGCATGTTGGCCATATCTATGTCTTTGTCTGTGAGATTTCTGTTCATGTCTTTTGCCCATTTCATGATTGGATTGTTTGTTTCTTTGGTGTTGATTTTAAGAATTTTTTATAGATGTAGGAAACTAGCCCTTTAACTGATACGTCATTTGCAAATATCTTCTCCCATTCTGTAGGTTGTCTTTTAGTTTTGTTGACTGTATTTATGCTGTGCAAAACTTCTTATCTTGATGAAGTAACAATAGTTCATTTTTGCTTTTGTTTCTTTTGCCTTTGTGGATGAATCTTGCAAGAATTTACTGAGGCCGAGTTCAAAAAGGGTGTCGCCTGTGTTCTCCTCTAGGATTTTGATGGACTCTTGTCTCACATTTAGATCTTTCATCCATTTTGAGTTTATCTTTGTGTATGGTGAAAGGGAGTGGTCTAGTTTCATTCTTCTGCATGTGGATGTGCAATTTTCCTACCACCATCTATTGAAGAGATTGTCTTTCTTCCAATGCATAGTCTTTCCTCTTTTATCGAATATTAGTTGACCATAAAGTTCAAGGTCCACTTCTGGGTTCTCTATTCTGTTCCATTGATCTATGTGTCTGTTTTTGTGCCGGTTCCACACTGCCCTGATGACCACAGTTTTGTAGTACACCCTGAAATCTGGCATTGTGATGCCCCCAGATATGGTTTTCTTTTTTAAAATTCCCCTGGCTATTCGGGGTCTTTTCTGATTCCACATAAATCTTGAAATAATTTGTTCTAACTCTCCGAAGAAAGTCCTAGTATTTTGATAGGGATTGCATTAAACGTGTACATTGCCCTGCGTAACACGACATTTTCACATTATTAATTCTGCCAATCCATGAGCATGGTATATATTTCCAACTCTTTGTGTCTTCCTCAATTTCTTTCAGAAGCGTTCTATAGTGTTTATGGTTTCGATCTTTACCTCCTTGGTTAGGTTTATTCCTAGGTATCTTATGCTTTTGGGTACAATTGTTAATGAGATTGACTCCTTAATTTCTCTTTCTTCAGACTCATTGTTAGTGTATTGAAATGCCATTGATTTCTGGTCATTTATTTTGTATCCTGCAATGCTACCAAATTGCTGTATGAGTTCTAGCAATCTTGGCATGGAGGCTTTTGGGTTTTCTAGGTAGAGTATTATGTCATCGGTGAAGAGGGAGAGTTTGACTACTTTTTGGCCAATTTGAATGTCTTTAATGTCTTTTTTGTCTGATTGCTGAGACTAGGACTTCCAGTACTATTTTGAATAGGAGTGGTGAGAGTGGACATCCTTGTCTTGTTCCTGATCTTAGGGGAAAGGCTCCCAGTGCTTCCCCATTGAGAATGATATTTGTTGTGGGCTTTTCGTAGATGGCTTTTAAGATGTCGAGGAATGTTCACGCTATCCCTATGCTCTGAAGGGTTTCGATCAGCAATGAATGCTCTATTTTGTCAAATGCTTTCTCTGCATCTAATGAGAGGATCATATGCTTCTTGGTTTTTCTCTTGCTGATATGATGAATCACATTGTTTGTTTGACGAGTGTTGAATGAGCCTTCTGTCCCTGGGATAAATCCTACTTGGTCATGGTGAATAATTTTCTTAATGTACTGTTGGCTCCTATTGGCTAGTATCTTGTTGAGAATTTTTGCATCCATGTTCATCAGGGATATTGGTCTGTATTCTCCTTTTTGGTGGGGTCTTTGTCTGGTTTTGGAATTAAGGTGATGCTGGCCTCATGGAACGAATTTGGAAGTACTCCATCTCTTTCTATCTTTCCAAACAGCTTTAGTAGGAGAGGTATGGTTTCTTCTTTAAACGTTTGATAGAATTCCCCTGGGAAGCCATGTGGCCCTGGTCTTTTGTGTCTTGGGAGGTTTTGGATGACTGCTTGAATTTCCTCTCTTCTTATTGGCCTGTTCAGGTTTTCTATTTCTTCCTGTTCGAGTTTTGGTAGTTTGTGGCTTTCCAGGAATGCGTCCATTCCTTCTAGATTGCCTAATTTATTGGCGTATGGCTGTTCATAATATGTTTTTTAAATCGTTTGTATTTCCTTGGTGTTGGTAGTGATCTGTCCTTTCTCATTCATGATTTTATTAATTTGAGTCTTCTCTCTCTTCTTTTTAATAAGACTGGCTAATAGTTTATGTATCTTATTCTTTTCAAAGAAGCAACTCCTGGTTTTGTCGATCTGTTCTACAGTTCTTCTGGTCTCGATTTCATTGAGTTCTTCTCAAATCTTAAATAACTCTCTTCCTCTGCTGGGTGTAGGATTTATCTGCTGTTTTTTTTCCCTAGCTAGTTTATGTATAAGGTTACCTTTGTATTCGAGTTCTTTACAGTTTTTCAATGGAGGCTTCTATTGTGATGTATTTCCCCCGTAGGACTGCTTGTGCTGCATCCCAAAGATTTTGAACAGTTGTATCTTCATTCTCATTAGTTTCCATGAATCTTTTTTTTAATAAATTAATTTTTTATTTGTGTTCAATTTACCAACATACATAAGAACACCCAGTGCTCATCCCATCAAGTGCCCCTCTCAGTGTCCATCACCATTCTCCCCACCACCCACCCTCCTACCCTTCTACCACCCCTAGTTCGTTTCCCAGAGTTAGATGTCTTTATGTTCTGTCTCCAATTCTGATATTTCCCACACAATTCTTCTCCATTCCCTTATATTCCCTTTCACTATTATTTATATTCCCCAAATGAATGAGAACATACACTATTTGTCCTTCTCTGATTGACATACTTCACTCAGTGTAATACCCTCCAGTTTCATCCACGTTGAAGCAAATGGTGGGTATTTGTCGTTTTTAATGGCTAAGTAATATTCCATTGTATACATAAACCACATCATCTTTATCCATTCATCTTTCGATGGACACCAAGCCTCCTTCCACATTTTGGCTATTGTGGACATTGCTGCTATAAACATCAGGGTGCAGGTGTCCCGGCGTTTCATTGCATCTCAATCTTTGAGGTAAATCCCCAACTGTGCAATTGCTGGGTCGTAGGGCAGGTCTATTTTTAACTCTTTGCGGAACCTCCACACGGTTTTCCAGAGTGGCTGCACCAGATCACATTCCCACTAAGAGTGTAAGAGGGTTCCCTTTTCTCCGCATCCTCTCCAACATTTGTGGTTTCCTGCCTTGTTAATTTTCCCCATGCTCACCTGTGTGAGGTGGTATCTCATTGTGGTTTTGGTTTGTATTTCCCTGATGGCAAGTGATGCAGAGCATTTTTTCATGTGCATGTTGGCCATGTCAATGTCTTCCTCTGTGAGATTTCTCTTCATGCCTTTTGCCCATTTCATGATTGAATTGTTTGTTTCTTTGGTGTTGAGTTTAATAAGTTCTTTATAGATCTTGGAAACTAGCCCTTTATCTCATACGTCATTTGCAAATAACTTCTCCCATTCTGTAGGTTGTCTTTGAGTTTTGTTGACTGTATCCTTTGCTGTGCAAAAGCTTCTTATCTTGATGAAGTCACAATAGCTCATTTTTGCTTTTGTTTCTTTTGCATTCGTGGATGTATCTTGCAAGAAGTTACTGCGACCAAGTTCAAAAAGGGTGTTGCCTGTGTTCTCCTCTAGGATTTTGATGGACTCTTGTCTCACATTTAGATCTTTTATCCATTTTGAGTTTATCTTTGTGTATGGTGAAAGAGAGTGGTCTAGTTTCATCCTTCTGCATGTGGATATCCATTTTCCCAGCACCATCTATTGAAGAGACTGTCTTTTTTCCAATAGACAGTCTTTCCTCCTCTATCAAATATGAGTTGACCATAAAATTCGGGGTCCACTTCTGGGTTCTCTATTCTGTTCTATTGATCTATGTGTCTAATTTTGTGCCAGTACCACACTGTCTTGGTGAACAGAGCTTTGTTGTACAACCTGAAATCTGGCATTGTGATGTCCCCCGATATGGTTTTCTTTTTTAAAATTCCCCTGGCTATTTGGGGTCTTTTCTGTTTCCACACAAATCTTAAAATAATTTGTTCTAACTCTCTGAAGAAATTTCATGGTACTTTGATAGGGATTGCATTAAATGTGAACATTGCCTGGGTAACATTGACATTTTCACAATATTAATTCTGCCATTCCATGAGCATGAAATATTTTTCCATCTCTTGGTGTCTTCCTCAATTTCTTTCAGAAGTTTTCTATAGTTTTTAGGGTATAGATCATTTACCTCCTTGGTTAGGTTTACTCCTAGGTATCTTATGCTTTTGGGCGCAATTGTAAATGAGATTGACTCCTTAGTTTCTCTTTCTTTAGTCTCATTGTTAGTGTATAGAAATGCCATTGATTTCTGGGCATTGATTTTGTATCCTGCAACGCTACCAAATTGCTGTATGAGTTCTAGCAATCCTGGGGGGAGGGTTTTGTGTTTTCTAGGTAGAGTATCATGTCATCGGTGAAGAGGGAGAGTTTGACTACTTTTTGGCCAATTTGAATGTCTTTAATGTCTTTTTGTTGTCTGATTGCTGAGACTAGGACTTCCAGTACTATGTTGAATAGCAGTGGTAAGAGTGGACATCCCTGTCTTGTTCCTGATCTTAGGGGAAAGGCTCCCAGTGCTTCCCCATTGAGAATGATATTTGCTGTGGACTTTTCCTAGATGGCTTTTAAGATGTCGAGGATTGTTCCCTCTATCCCTACGCTCTGAAGTGTTTTGATCAGGAATGGATGCTCTATTTTGTCAAATGCTTTCTCTGCATCTAATGAGAGGATCATACGGTTCTTGGTTTTTCTCTTGCTGATATGATGAATCACATTGATTGTTTTACGAGTGTTGAACCAGCCTTGTGTCCCAGGGATAAGTCCTACTTGGTCATGGTGAATAATTATCTTAATGTATTGTTGGATCCTATTGGCTAGTATCTTGTTGAGAAATTTTGCATCCATGTTCATCAGGGATCTTGGTCTGTATTCTCCTTTTTGGTGGGGTCTTTGTCTGGTTTTGGAATAAAGGTGATTCTGGCTTCATAGAACGAATTTGGAAGGGCTCCATCTCTTTCTATTTTCCAAACAGCTTTAGTAGGATAGGTATGGTTTCTTCTTTAAACGTTTGATAGAATTCCCCTGGGAAGCCATCTGGCCCTGGACTTTTGTGTCTTGGGAGGTTTTGGATGACTGCTTGAATTTCCTCTCTTCTTATTGGCCTGTTCAGGTTTTCTATGTCTTCCTGTTCCAATTTTGGTAGCTTGTGGCTTTCCAGGAATGCGTCCATTTCTTCTACATTGTGTAATTTATTTCCATATAGCTGTTCATAATATCTTTTTAAAATCCTTTGTATTTCCTTGGTGTTGGTAGTGATCTCTCCTTTCTCATTCGTGATTTAATTAATTTGAGTCTTCTCTCTCTTCTTTTTAATAAGACTGGCTAATGGTTTATGTATGGTATTAATTCTTTCATAGAACCAACTCCTGGTTTTGTTGATCTGTTCCACATTTCTTCTGGTCTCGATTTCCTTTGAGGTCTGCTGGAATTTAATTAACTCTCTTATTCTTTTGGGTGTAGGATCTATCTGCTGTTTTTTTCTCTAGCTGCTTTATGAGTAAGGTTAGCTTTTGTATTTCCATTCTTTCCAGTTTTTGAATGGATGCTTGTATTGTGATATATTTCCCCCCTTAGGACTGCTTTTGCTGCATCCCAAAGATTTTGAACAGTTGTATCTTCATTCTCATTAGTTTCAATGAAACTTTTTAATTGTTGCTCAATTTCCTTGTTGACCCTTTCATCTTTTAGCAGGATGGTCCTTAACTTCCACGTGTTTGAAGTCCTTCCAAACTTCTTGTTGTGATTTAGTTCTAATTTCAAGGCATATGGTCTGAGAATATGCAGGGGACGATCTGAATCTTTTGGTATCAGTTCAGATGCGATTTGTGACCCAGTATGTGGTCGATTCTGGAGAAAGTTCCATGTGCACTTGAGAAGAACGTTTATTCAATTCAGTTTGGATGTAAAGTTGTATAGATTTCTGTGAAATCTATCTGCTCCAGTGTATCATTTAAAGCTCTCGTTTCTTTGGAGATGTTGTGCTTAGAAGACCTATAGAGGGTAGAAAGAGCAAGATTGAAGTCACCAAGTATAAGATAATTATTCTCTAAGTATTTCTTCACTTTGGTTATTAATTGGTTTAAATATTTGGCAGCTCCCACATTCGGGGCATATATATTGAGGATTGTTAAGTCGTCTTGTTGGATAGATCCTTTAAGTACGATTTAGTGTTCGTCTTCATCTCTCACTACAATCTTTGGGGTAAATTTTAGTTTACCTGATATAAGGATGGCTACCCTGCTTTCTTTTGAGGACCATTTGAATGGTAAATGGTTTGCCAACCCATTATTCTCAGATTGTACATGTCCTTCTGTCTAATATGAGTTTCTTGTATACAGCAAATAGATGGGTCCTGCTTTTTTATCCAGTTTGAAACCCTGCACCTTTGATGGGGTCATTAAGCCCGTTCACGTTCAGAGTTACTATCGACAGATATGAGTTTGGTGTCATCATGATGTCTATTCAGTCCTTGTTTTTGTGGATTGTTCCACTGAACTTCTTCTTAAAGGGGAATTTTAAGAGTCCCCCTTAAAATTTCTTGCAGAGCTGGTTTGGAGGTCACATATTCTTTCAGTTCCTGCCTGTCTTGAAAGCTCTTTATCTCTCCTTCCATTTTGAATGAGAGCCTTACTGGATAAAGTATTCTTGGTTGCATGGTCTTCTCATTGAGGACCCTGAATATATCCTGCCAGCCATTTCTGGCGTGCATGGTCTCTGTGGAGAGGTCTGCTGTTACCCTTATGCTCCTCCCCATAAAGGTGAGGATTTTCCTGTCTCTTGCTGCTTTAAGGATCTTCTCTTTACCTTTGGAATTTGCAAGCTTCACTATTAAATGTCGAAGTGTTGGATGGGTTTTATTGATTTCGGGGGAGATCTGTTTCCTGGATCTGAATGCCTGTTTCCCTTCCCAGATTAGGAAAATTTTCAGCTATGATTTGTACCAATACATATTCTGGCCCTCTGTCCATTTCGGCACCCTTGGGAACCCCAATTTCACATAGGTTTTTCTTCCTCAGGCTGTCGTTTATTTCCCTTAATCTGTCTTCCTGGTCTTTTAGTTGTCTGTCTCTGTTTTCCTCAGTTTCCCTCTTTGCCATCAACTTGTCTTCTATGTCACTCACTCGTTCTTCCACCTCATTAACCCTGGTCATTAGGACTTCTAGTTTGGATTGCATCTCAGTCAATTGATTTTAATTTCGGCCTGATTGGATCTAAATTCTGCAGTCATGAAGTCTCTTGAGTCCTTTATGTTTTTTTCTAGAGCCACCAGTAGCTGTATAATAGTGCTTCTGAATTGGTGTTCTGACATTGAATTGTAATCCAGATTTGTAACTCTGTGGGAGAGTGGACTGTTTTTTTCTTTTGAAGTGATGTTTTACTTCTAGTCACTTTGCTCAGTGCAGAGGGGCCAAAAAGAAGTTGTATTGGGAAAGGAGAAAAAGAGAGGAGAGAAAGAAGGAAAGAGAAGAGGAAAAGAAAAGGAAAAAGGAGGAAAAAAAGCAGAAAAGAGAATAAAATGAGAAAGAAAAAGAAAGAAAGGGTGGGGGAAATGGTGGGGGAAGCAATCAGAAATAAAAAAAAAACATGGGGGAGTATCTTCTGATTCTGTATACTTTAAGTCCCTTGACTTCCCCTGGAACTGGTCTGTTTAGTTGGTATTGTGGGGGAGGGTCATATTGTGCTGATTTTCAGGTGTTAGCCCTTGGGGGAGCTCCTCTCTCCCTGCCTGGTGAAGCGCTCAGTGGGGCTTGTTTACCCCGTGACACCGAAGGAGGAACAACCCCAGTGGCAGGGGCCAGATCTGAAAACTTGTATTCAGCCCCCACCATAACTCCGGAGCAGTCCGTCTGCAGGGCCTGGAGCCTCCGGTGTGGGGCTGCTGATCTGCTCAGCTCTAGGCAGGTGCGTCCTTCCTGTCCTGGGCCCTCCAGGCCTCTGCCTGTCCCGGGGGAGGCCGAATCGTGGGCTGTGTCCCGGGGCGCCATGCTCTGGGGCCTTTGCTGTTGGATTCTCGCTCCCGGCTGCGCAGCCGCCTCTCCACAAAGCTGCTGCCCCAGCCCCTATGAGCTGCTCCTGGAGCCGCGCAGCCCCCTCCACACGGAGCCTCTTCCTCTGCCCTAGGCACCGCCGTCTAGCTCCTCCCAGGGACCCGCAGCCCTCTCCACAGAGAGCCACCGCCCAAGGCCCTCAGAGCTGCTCCTGGGTCAATGCATGTGCCCTGCAGCCCTTCAGGAGCTCGATGCACTCTCTTGGGAGTGCAGGTGTCTGTTAGTGTCCCATGGAGCCCGAGGGTATCCCCGCCCTCCTGGGGTCCTGCTCCGAATCCCTGCAGGCCCATTCCACCCTGGAAGATTGGTGCAGTTCCTGATTCTCTGGGACAGAGCTCTCCTGACCCGGGGGCACACGGCCTGGCCTTAGCTCAGCTCCTCGTGGGGCCTGTCCCCCTTGGATGTCTTTTGTTTCTTTATTTCTTTTTCCCATTTTCCTACCTTGATAGTTGCACAAACTTTTCTCACTGTAGCATTAGATCTGGTCTCTGGTTAAATCTCAGGCCGAATTTGTAGATTTTCAGGATGACGTGAAGGTTATCTAGGTAATTTGGTGGGGATAGGTGACTTGGGGACCCTACTCTTCCGCCATCTTGCCCCTCCTCCTGTATGTTGCCTTTTAGCGTTGGTTGTTTTCTTCACTTTGCAGAAGCTTTTCAATTTGATGAAGTCGCAATAGGATGTTTGCTTTTGTTTCCCTCAACTCAGAGGCATATCTAGAAAGAAGATCCAATGGCCAATGTCAAAGACATTGCTGCCTATCTTTTCTTCTTTGTATAGTTTCAGGTCTCACATTTAGGTCTTTCATCCATTTTGAATTTATTTTTTATATATATGGTGTAAGAAAGTGGTCCAGTTTCATTCTTCTGCATGTGGCTGCCTGGTTTTCCCAACACCATTTGTTCGTATCCTGGGGTCAGGGTTAGGGTTTGTTGAAGAGACTGTCTTTGTGCCATTGGATATTCCTTCCTGCCTTGTTGTCCATTTTTGGAAAATAGATACATGTTTGTATCTTGTTTTAGCTTTCTATTCTGTTCTATTGATCTAAGTGTCTCCTGTTGGGAGATCCCTGATTGCTGATTCAATTTCTTTGCTGGTTAACTGTCTGTTCAAATTTCTTATTTCTTCATTTTTCATTTGTGTGTGTGTGTGTGTGTGTGTGTGTATATATATATATATATATATATATATTTAGGAATTGATCAATTTCTTCCAGGTTCTAGGTTTCTGGCATAGAATTTTTCATCATATTCTCTTATTATCATTTGTATTTCTGTAGTGTTGGTTGTTATTTCTCTTTTCTCATTTGTGATTTTATTTGGGTCCTTTCTCATCTTTTTATCTTTTTTCTTTTTTAAAGATTTTATTTATGTAGGGATCCCTGGATGGCGCAGCGGTTTGGCACCTGCCTTTGGCCCAGGGCATGATCCTGGAGACCCGGGATCGAGTCCCACATCGGGCTCCCGGTGCATGGAGCCTGCTTCTCCCTCTGCCTGTGCCTCTGCCTCTCTCTCTCTCTCTCTGTGTGACTATCATAAATAATAAATAAAAAAACTTAAAAAAAAAAGATTTTATTTATGTATTCAGGAGAGACACAGAGAGGCAGAGGTATAGGCAGAGGGAAAATGAGGCTCCATGCAGGGAGCCTGATGTGGGACATGATTCCCCAGGACCCCGGGATCATGACCTTAGCCAAAGCACATGCTCATCATGCCCCCCCCTCCGTAGGATGCTTCCTGCCCCTCTGCACTCCTTTTTGGAACCCAGCAGGCACATCTCCGTGTCTCCAGCACCTCTGCAATTATGGCTTATAGCGTCTTCCATGTATCCTATTGGGGATCACACTGTCGTGTATGTAAGCATCCAACTGCTGTTTGACAACATTGGGGGATTCCGACTTTTGTTGGTTTTGGGGTGTGTGTGTGTCTATTACATGCAGCTATCACGTGCAGCTATCTGATCCTCTGGCTGGGTAACCCAAACACCGACATGGTTGGCACAACATCTTTTCTGGTGCTGGCACTGGGCGGCTAGCTGGGCTCTCCTGCCTGACCCAAGGCTCGCTCGTGCAGTGACTTTCCACTGGAGGGTCAGCTGAGCTGGAAGGTCCAGCTCCGCCACATTCCTATGTCCGGCAGTGGGTCCCACTGTGCCCCGGCTGCTTCTCTTCTCCCCGATGCCTCTCCAGCAGGGAGCCAGACGTCGGGGCCACCCTGGGGGGATGTCAGAGGAGCCGGGTGCCCATTATGGGGAGCCATGGGGCTGGAGTAGGGGTGGTGATGGGGCTGTGGTTCCTCGGTACCCTGTGCTGCCTGGCCTTCATGCCGAGCCCCATGCTCACCCAGCCCCTACTCACTAGGGTGAGGAGGGTGCCCTCTACACGCTGGTTTGAGAGATCCAGCACCACAAGGTGTGCACAGTGAGTCCACCTGGTGAGGGTGGCCCAGGTGCGTGAGCAGCAAGTGTGGGACCCAGGAAATTTAACAAAAATCCCCTAGCCCTGGACAAGCAGAGCAGGACTGATTCTATTTTGTACTACACCCGGCACCTCCTCTATGACTCCACATGACCTGCTTATGGCTTAAGGCACTGCCCCAACCCAGTCAAGCCACTGGGCACACCCTAATCAGAAATCTGCTCATAAGAATGTAACCCTGCTTTGTGCCCACCAAAACTGCGGACTGTTTCAGACCAAAGTAATATGCCAGGTCAAGTGGATCCCATAAGGTAAGGTGTAATTCAATTGGCCACCTGCGTGTGGACCGACATGACTGTGCAACTTTCTGTGTATCCCAAGGGCCACTGGCCCCTATAAAGCTGCTACACCTCTTAGTCTCAGGGTCTAAATCCCTGCTCCGCTGTGTCGGGTGCACTTCCACTCAAGCTCCAGCTTGTAAAGATATCCTCGGGAGTTTTCATCGGTGTTGGCTCATCAATGGTTTCTTGGATTTGCAATCTTGGGCACAACACAAGGGCCTGCTGTCCTGACATCCCTTCCTGGGTGCCACTGACCGCCCCGCAGGCCCTCTGTTCCCCAGGCACACAGGCACAGAGATGCGGGGACGGCAGGAAGTGCCCCAGAAACCAGCCAGCCCCGGGCCCCTTGACAGAGGGAGCACAGACCTCCCAGGTCGCTTTACACAGACCCTGGTGACCTGAGGCTCCGTGGCTGTCACTCTGTCCCAGGCCCTCCTGGCCCATGGGGCACAGGCTGAGTCCCAGTATAGTCTGTGGGGTCATGACCCTGGTGTCTGGCCTCCCCTGGAAGGCACGTGGGTACGTCAACTGTGTGTGCTTTACAGTGCCCATGCAGGGGCTATTTGGGACCTGGGTGTTGCCCCCTCCTCCTCTCTGTGGGTCTCTCCATGCCCCGTGCACAGAGTTCTGGGAGACACAGAAACAGGCTGGCTGTGCATTTTCACATCACAACACTTTATTGACATTCTACAGCAAATGGGCTCAGAGCCCAGGGTGTGTGCCTTCCCCTGGGGAGGGAGACCATTCTGTCCTTTAGGAGAGGGCAAGAATCACATGGGTGGCGATGCGAGTGCTGGAGTCCCCCACCTGGGAACATGTGTGGACTCCGGGTGGGAGCGTGTGTCCTGAGGTTTCAGCCTTAGAGATGGTTCTGAGGACAGCAGAGCTGACCTTGACCTGTAGCTCATGGGTTCCTAGCTGGATCCCTGCAGGGCAGCTGGACCCTAGCCTTGGGGCCCCTAGGGCCCCAGCAACTGGAAGAACCTGCCTCCTGGTGTGGGTGTGGGTGGGGTCCACCAGCCTACCTCTGTTCTCCCCAACCTTTGGTGTCCCGGGATCCCCAGGGCTGCTTTAGGTCAGTGACCTGGATCTGTGGGGCACACCAAGGGCCCAGGAGGCCACATAAAGCTGTGAGAGGGCTCGCTCAGCGTGGGGTCAGAATCCAGGCCTGGACAGGGCTATGGGGGGCTGGATCCCATTAGTCTTTTTGTTGGGCCTGGGGCAGGGGCTCAAATCACACCCACCCTCACAGAGCCCCGGGCCAGGCCAGTCCTGATCCCCCTGGGTTAGGGGCTGGTGTCCTGTGCAGGGTGTGCTTCCCTCCAGGACGGCCAGTGGGCGGAGGCAGGGCACAGTGCTTCCTCTGCACCACTCACCTGCACAAACCCTGTCTGGGGCTCCTTGTCTTCCCTCCTCCCTGCAACTCCTGGGTACTCTATGGGACACCCGGGCTTCTGAAGGGAGTAGGGTATCCAGAGAAACCCTGGGAGGCTGAGCATGTCCCACAGGGTGCACCTGCACCGGGTCCTTGCTGGGCGCTGATGGTGTGGGGGTGGATGGTGTGGGGGCAGGGGTATGATGGTGGTGGAGTGTGGGGGATGGTGTAGGGGGGATGGTGTTGCGGTATAGAGTGGGTGGGGATTATGTGGGGCTGTGTGGGTTTGAGGGGGATGGTGTAGGTGGGATGCCATTGAGGATGATGATGTAGGTGGATGGAGTGGCAGTGGGGAATGAGGGAGATGTCGTGGGGGACCTGCGGACACAGGGCATCCCCTTCCTCCAAGATGCACAAGGAGACGTCTACACTTAAGGAGACTCCAGTCTGGGGTTTGCTGTGACACCTGCCCCTGGGGCTGGGTGTGGTCACTGAATGGCCCTGGCTGGACCAGGGCATTATCTGGTGTTCATCATACTATGTGTGTTTTCAAATTGCAAATTGTCTCAAATTAAATGCATAGAACTTAGAAACATGTAAAGCACCGAGAGTGGGTGTCACTCTGACCCGTTTGACCCTCATGGGATCGAAGTGTGTCCTGCTCCCGCCGTGGCCATTCTGCCTGGCACCCAGGTTCGGTTCCTTCCCCCCATGTCCCCACCCCATCCCCTGCTTCTCAGAGGGTCGTCCCTCACCGCTTTGGGGTTCAGCTCCCATGGCAACCCCTGGAGGTCCCATCCTAGTGGCCTCCTCATCCCCAAGGCCCTGGGTGTGGGGGCACAGAGGTCATCCCCAACACCCTACTATGGAGTGATTTGTTGTTGGCTGCCGTTCTGCACCCCGCCTCAGAAGTCCCATTTTCCCTACCCGGAATGACCCGGTTCTCCCCTGGGTCCTGATCCCCCCTGGCCCCTCAACCTCACCCTACCCCGTAGTAGTCCCAAAATATGATGTGACTGCTGAACGTCCTGTTGACATCCAGGTCCACCTGCGTGATGTCCCTGGAGGAGACCAGGGCCTCCTCCTTCATTTCCTGTGGGAAAACCGGGTGGAGGAGCTGGCGTCAGGGACACAGACCCCGACCTGTCACCAGGTGCTCTCCTGGGCAGGGAGCCCTGGGGCCACCATGGGAGTGTGTCCTGCCAAAACCTCCTTCCTTCCCCTGGGAGGCTGGGGACAGCAGGAGTGCCCACCGTGCCTGTGGAACTGTGTGAGGGCCTGTGCCCAGCTGTTGTGGGCGGGGAGGTGACTGAGGGTCAGCATGGGTGGGAGGGGACAGGGGGTCAGTCCAGGTGGGGAGGGGTCATGGGGGTGTTGTGCCCAAGATGGCGAATCCGAGAAACCACTAAGGAGCCGACACCGATGCAAACATACGAGGGTTGTTTTACAAACTCGAGCATGGGTTCAAGTATAGGCCACACAGTGGAACTGGGACTTGGACCCTGAGGAGGGTTTTAGATTAGATTTAAGGGCTGGTCTTGGGGACCTCCAGAAGGGTTGGAGGAATTCCTCAAGTTCTGTTTACATTTTGATATGTGGCCTTCAAGGGCATTGAGCTCTCTTCTCATTCTAAATCTTTTTTTTTTTATTTTAATTTATTTATGATAGTCACAGAGAGAGAAAGAGAGAGAGAGGCAGAGACATAGGCAGAGGGAGAAGCAGGCTCCATGCACCGGGAGCCCGACATGGGATTCGATCCCGGGTCTCCAGGATCACGCCCTGGGCCAAAGGCAGGCGCCAAACCGCTGCACCACCCAGGGATCCCTCTCTTCTCATTCTACTTGGGGTTTCCAGCCCTTTGCTTAGGCTCAGTTTTTATTCTATTGTGGGGCTTTCTAAGACATTAAGCTGTAAACTTTGTTTTTTTACAGTAACTGAAGTAATGCAAATTTCAGCTGTTCTTTTTTTTTTTTTTTTAATTTCAGCTCTTCTTCACAGGGGCCTGGGATTGCTGGATGAGTGCTAATACTGAACTTAAAGTAGAATGGCCATAAAGTTCTCGGCCTCCACGCAACCCGTCCCATCCTATCTAGCTCATGCACCCCTCCCTGGAGCTCCTAAGAGAGAAATTGCAAATGACCTCAGCGTGGCTATCTGTGTTGTGGGACAGGCCCAGGGATTTGAGATCAGGAAGACATGGGGCATGGGCGTCCCAGCTGTGCAGCAGGATTCCATGCTGCAGACTCTTTTTCCCTAAGGCTATCTTGACAACTGACTTTGTACATAGAAAAGTTCTCCTTTGTCTTTAAAAGTTCAGGAGCGAGTTAAAGCATTTTTCTCTCCCCATCTGATTGCTCAGATTCCACTCTGAGACATATTTCCTGTTTCCAGGATAATTTACTATCCATAATACTATGGTTAAAATATTCTGACACAAGTAATTCAAAGGGATGAGGGTTTCTCATCTCTTTCTTCACAGCTCAGTCACTCATCAGGAAATGCATCTTTATGGATTTGGAAATAATTGAGAGACATTAATACCAATGGTCCTATTATTATGTGAAGGATTCTTCCCAGAGATTCTTCCCCTGTTTCAACTGACACTGAAACACTATGAACTCTTTGGAAGTCAAATGTCAAGGAAATAAATGTTATACATTACTAATTTTAAATGCACTTGCAATATGGTGTCTATTATAATAGAAGTATTTTTATCTGATTTTTGCTATTATCCTTTACTTCTTTTCAGGTTGAGAAGGCATTATGCATGTTCATAAGTGTTTTTCTTTCCTTCTGATATAAAATTCTTACTTTGTTCCCATCGAAGGAACTTTTTAAGAATAAGGCAAAAGATAATTCAACGATTCTTAAAATGTCTTCACACGGGAGCCTGATTCATTTAAGTCAATTTTCAAATTAAATCTTATTTATTAGAAAGAAAACAAAGATTTATAGGGAAATTGAGAAGATAGTACAGAGAATTCTCATGCACTTGCACTCAATTTCTCCAATTATTGATATCTTATATCAGTACGGTACAAATATTAGCTAATGAATCAATATTAAAATTTTCGCAATAACCAAAGACCATACTTTATTCAGATTTCCTTAGTTTTTGCTAAATCACCATCCCTCATACCACACTCCATTTGTCCTCATGTTTTCTTAGGCTCCTCTGGATTGTGACAGTCTTTCAGCCTTTCCTTGTTGTTGTTGAACTGGAACACTTTGAGAAGTAGAGTATTTTGTAAAATTTCCCTCAGTTGGGACATGTCTGTTGTTTATCTCATGATTGAACTGCTTTTGTGGATTATATACAGAGATATACTGCCATTTTTATTATATCATGTAAAGGATAGATACTATCAACACGATTTATCAGTCTTGGTATCGATCTGATCATCTTTCTGAGGTAGTGTTTTTCAGGTTTCTCCGTAATAAAGTGATTCTTTATTATTATTATTTTATTATTATTATTTTATTTTAAGTTTTTCATAATATATTTTGTAGAAGGAAGTTACTATGTGTATTCCACACATAAGATTGGGAAGCTATGCTCAGGAACTTGAGGGTAGAATGTCTGCACATATTGTTTGAAAATCTTCTACATGGGAGATTTCTCTTCCCTCTGGGTTTGTCTGTTTATTTTTCAAAGATGCTATTTATTTATTTGAGATAGAGAGGAGTGAAAAACCTGTGCTAGAGGGGCAGAGGGTGAGGGAGAAGCCGGTTCCCTGCTGAACAGGGAGCCTTCCTTGGGACCTGGATGATGATCTGACCCTAAGGCAGAAGCTTAACTAACTGAGCCACACAGGTTCCACTCTTTCTTTCTTTCTTTCTTTCTTTCTTTCTTTCTTTCTTTCTTTCTTTCTTTCTTCTTTCTTTCTTTCTTTCTTTCTTTCTTTCTTTCTTTCTTTCTTTCTTTCTTTCACTTAATAATAAATTTACTTTTTATTGGTATTCAATTTGCCAACATACAGAATAACAACCAGTGCTCATTGCGTCAAGTGCCCCCCTCTGTGCCCGTCACACATTCACCCCCACCCCCGCCCTCCTCCCCTTTCATCATTCCTAGTTCGTTTCCCAGAGTTAGGAGTCTTTATGTTCTGTCACCCTTTCTGATATTTCCCACACATTTCTTCTCCCTTCCCTTATATTCCTTTCACTATTATCTATATTGAGAACATACAATATTTGTCTTTCTCTGATTGACTTACTTCACTCAGCATAATACCTTCCTGTTCCATCCTCGTTGAAGGAAATGGTGGGTATTTGTCGTTTCTAATGGCTGAGAAAGCCCACCTTTCCTCTGTCTTAATCTTGGGGTCTCCCATGATATGAATGTTATTGTTTTAATAAGTGGCTGAGTTCCGAAGTCTGCCTTTGTGGTCCATAACCTTCCTTGTTTTTAAGGCTTCCACTTGGGACTGCATCTCAGTTATAGCATTTTTAACGTTGTCCTGACTAGATTTTAATTCTTTTATTTCTACAGTAAGGGATTCTCTAGTTTTCTTCTGTGCTCTTTTTCCAGCCCAGATGCTATCTTTATAATCATTGTTTTAAACTGTAGTTAGAAATCATATATTTGTATTGATGGACTTCCTGGCTGTGAGTACTACCTTATATTATTTTTTGGAGGTGAATTTCACCATCTCATTATTTTTTCCAGAAAAGAAAGAAGGGAGAAAAAGGAAAACCAAGAAAAACAATAACAACTGCCCTCCCAAACTAAAAAACACCAGATTATTTTGGCCTGCTTGTTAAAGATTCTAAATTCCAAAATAAGAAACACAATTAATGTACCATGATAGTAAAAATAATAAATATATAAGATACATACATAAAAATTAAAATAAAGCAATTAATAAAAAGGAATCAAAGAAAATAAATGAAAATAAAGCACAAAGTACAAAGGAAGCTGGACCCTACTTTCCAAGCAGAGCTGAACCTCTGCAGCCTCTGTGGTCCAACACCTTGGTGGCAGCGAGTGGTCTGTGCGGGGTCTGGGGATTGGCCATGGCGCTGATTCTCAGGTGCACATCTACCTGGTAGATGCATCTGCGGGGTCAGAGGCGGGGTGGGCGTCAGCGTGTCTGGTCTCCAGCGGGCGGCAGTGTGCTGCTCCCTCAGACCAGGCCCAGATGGGAGGGATGCGGGTGGGGTCTCTGGGTCCTCTGGTTCTGGGGCTGAGCATCCTGCCACCCAGGCTGCAGGGGCCTCCACAGAAGAGCCCCCAAGCCCCCGGGTCTCCGCCGCTTCTCTCAGAATCCTGCGTTCACTCTACCTGCGTCCGAGCTTCTTTGGGTTTTCTTTTTTTATCTCAGACTGTTGTGCCCAAGATTGCGAATCCGAGAAACCTCCGAGAAGCCGACAGTGATGCAAACACACGAGGGTTTATTTACCACCTCGAGCCTGTGTCCAAGTATACCTGACAGAGCGAAGCAGGGACTTGGACCCTGAGGTGGGTTTTAGCTTAGTTTTAAGGGCTGGTCTCGGGGACCTCCAGAAGGGCTGGAGCAATTCCTCAAGTTCTGTTTACATTTTGATATGGGGCCTTCAAGGGCACTGAGCTCTGTTCTCATTCTAATAGGGGCTTCCTGCCCTTGGCCTGGGCTCAGTTTTGATTCAATAGTGGGGATTTCTATGACATTAAGCTGTAAAAATAAAAGGTTCCACACCTGGAAGGGGGACGTCACAAAGTCCCTATATGCTGAAGATGCGGAACTAGAAACAGGCAACCCCAGAGCCTCCACCAAAACTTGTTAGACCTAAGGAGTGAGTTCAGTAAAGTCACGGGACACAAACTGACCCTACAGAGCAGAGTAGCCTTGCTGTGTCCCGACAATAAACACTCAGGAAGGAAAGGAAGGACGTGAAGGCCTTCTCAGGAGCATCAAGGAGAATAAATAATGAGACTGAGCCAAAGGAGCACAAGACTTGTGCACTGAGCCATACCAGGCTCTGGGAGGCTGTCCTGGACTCGTGGGGTGGGTGCCTCATCTTGTGAAAATGTCCGCAGTTCCTGAAGCCACCCTCAGTTTCAATGTCATTCCTATCAAAATCATGGTGGCAGACCTTAGAAATAGGAAAAAAAAAAAAACCATAACATCCATCCTCCTCAACAAATAACTCCGGACAGCAAATCAGTATTGGAGAAGCATGACAGAATGAGACGCAGCACTTTCCTATTTCCCCTGTTATGCCCCCACCCCTCCAGTGACCCTCAGTTCGTTTCCTATGATTAAGAGTCTGTGTTTCCTGCATCTGTTTTGATCTTATTTGTCTTTCCTTCCATTCACAATAGTTCATCTGCTTTGCTTCTTTAATTCCACCTATGAATGACACCACATGGTCATTCTCTTTCCCGAGTGACTTACTTCAGTTAACATGATCCCTTTAGTTCTATCCACATCATTGCAAATGGAAATTTCCTTCTCTTTGATAGCTGAGTGCCATTCCTCTCTCTATGACCATCATCTATCTCCCATCCTCTCAATCCATCATCTGCCTCAGGGCACCGAGGTCCTCCCACAGTGTGGCTACTGTGGATCGAGCTGCGGTGAACATTGGGGTGCAGTTGTCCCACGTCTCACTGCATCTGTATCTTCGGAGTGAGCTCCAGGCCGTTCACCTGCTGGTCGCAGGGCAGCTCTATTTGTAACTTCCTGAGGCGCCTCCACACTGTTTCCAGGGTGGCTACACCAACCCGCGGTCCCGCCCACAGTGGAAAAGTGTTGAGTGAGTTTTGCAGGACGTGGTAAAAGTCTGGTCCACATTTCATTTCGCGTCCTGTGGGCTCCAATTCCTTGTCCTTACATATTTCTGGGGAAGCCGGGTGTTGGGCTCCTTTTCAGTGAGATGTTTCTGAAGCTAATAGGCCCCAGCTGGAGCCTGAAAGGAGGCAGGTGGGGACCATGGAGCACGGGCTGCTTCCTGCACAGCCTCCTGCAGCGCCTGAGTGTCCCACAGGGGGCGCCCGAGCCCAGGCCCCTCCCATGGGGCATGCATGTGCAGTAGGCCTCCTCTGCCTGCACTAACTGCCTGTGCTGGGGAGGCCTGAGGGGGACGTGGGGACGTGTCTACACTGATGAGATGCAGCCTCCACAGGACCTGCGGGAAGTCTTCAGGGGGAAATTGGGTCGCGTTCATGCTGACAGGAGCCCCGGTCTCCTCAGGAATCACGGTGAGGCTTTAGGAAGATGTGGGCCCGCATCCACCCTAACAGGAGCCCCTGGGCTGCCTCAGGAACTGCGGGGAGTCTTCAGGAAGATGTGGGCTCACATCCACAATGACAGGAGCCCTGAGCCACCTCAGGACCCGCGGGGAGGTTTCAGGAAATTTTGGGCCCGCATCCATGCTGACAGGAGCCCCAGAGCAGCCTCAGGACCAGCGGAGAGGCTTCAGGAAGATGTGGTGCCACGTCCACTCTGGCAGGAGCTCCCAGGCCCCTCAGGACATAAGTTGAGGCTTCTGGAAGCTGGGGGCCGCATTCATGGTTACAGGAGCCCCGGCCTCCTCAGAAACCTCAGTTACGCTTCGGGAGGACTTGAGGCCACATGGACACAACAGGACGCTGACTTCCTCAGGACCCCCAGTGTAGATTTGGGGAAATATGGGGATGCGTCCATGGGGACAGAAGACCCCAGCCTTGTCAGGGCCTGTGGTGAGGCCTAAGAAAAATGTGGGTGCCACATCCACACTGACAGGAGTCTCCAGCCCCCTCAGAACCCACTGTGAAGGTTTGGGAAGATTATGGGCCACATCCATGCTGACAGGAGCCCCGAGCCTCCTCAGGTCTTATGGTGAGGCTTGAGGAAAATGTGGGGCCACGTCAACCCTGACAGGAACCCCGTCCTCCTCAGGACCAGCACTTTGGCTTCAGGACATATGGACGTTAGGAGTTGGGGTTAGGGTTATGGTTAGCGTTAGGGTTGGGCTTAGGTTTGCAGTTAGGGTTAGGGGTTAGGGTGTGAGTTAGGGTTAGGGTTTAGGGTGAGGGGTTGGTTTATAGTTAGGGCTAGGTTTAGAATTAGGGCGAGCGTTAGGGTTAGGATAGGGGTTAGAACTAGGGTTAGGGTTAATGTTTGGTTAGGTGTTAGGGTTAGGGACAGGTCAGGGTCAGGGTACAGTTTTGGAAGAGGGTAAGAGATACATTTAGGGAGTGGGTTAGGGCTTAGTTTTAGGGTACAGGTTAGGGTACAGTTTGGGGTATGAGATAGGATTAGTATTAGAGGGTTAGGGTTAGGGTACAGGTAAAGGTCAGGAATAGGATTTGAGTACATTAAGTTTAGGTTTAGAGGTTAGGGTTAGGGTTAGATTTAAGGTAGCGGTCAGGGTTAAGGGTTTAGAATAGGTTTAGGAGTTAGGGTGAGGTTTGGCAGGAAGGTTCAGTGAATGTGTTTCGGTCTTGGGGTTTGTGTTTGGTTTTCGATTAGTGATAGGTCTTGTTTAAGGTTTAGGTTAACATTGGGCTTAAGTGTAGGCTTAGGGTTATATCTGTTTATGGTTAGAGTTTGGGTCTTGGCATGTGCCTGCACTGGGACTCTTAGTATCTTGGGCAGTTTAGTTTTATGTACTCTATTTAGGTTTTGGGTTCAAAGATAGCCTGACTCCACCAAGTCAGTGGCTTCCCCAGAGAATCAAAATCCAGACCTCTGTTGTGGTCAGAATAGACATGGCAGGCTTCTCCCGAGCTGAGCTAATGAGGGGATTTGTGACTCTAAAGACTCTTTATTTGATTTTCAGTTGCCTTTCTGATTTTATCTCTTGTGCGCACATTTTTCATCAATACTACCAATTAGTATTTTAAAGTTTTACTTGAATTCCTCTTTGTAAACACAGTATGATATAGTTTCAGGTTTACCACATAGTGATTCATCCCTTGGATACAATGCCTGGTACTGGTCACAGGTGCCCTCCACTATCCCCATCGCCTGATTCCCCATCCCCCTCACATTCCTCTGGTATTTATTAGTTTATTCTCTGGGATTAATAGTGTGTTTTTTTATTTGCTCTCTCATCCCCCCTTCCGCCGCTTTGTCAGTTTGTTTGGTTTCTTAAAATTCACATGTGAATGCAATTGTATGATATTTGGTATATGTCTTCCTCTGACTGAGTTCATTGAGCATAAGTCCTTCCCCTTCTCCCACGTCATTGTAAATGGGTTCATTTCATCCCTTCTGATGACCGAGTGATGTCGCAGTGTGTATATTTACCACATCGTCTCTGCCCATTCATCTGTCGATGGACATCTGGGCTCTATACACAGTTTCACTGTTGTTGATAATGCTGCTACCAACACTGGGCTGAGTGTTCCTCTTCGAATCTACTAAACTACTTTTGTATCCTCGGCGTAAATACCTAGCTGTGCAATTTTGGAATCATAGGGTAGCTCTATTTTTGACTTCTTCTTTTATATTTTTTTATGATAGTCACAGAGAGAGAGGGAGAGACACAGGCAGAGGGAGAAGCAGGCTACATGCACTGGGAGCCCGATGTGGGATTCAATCCCGGGTCTCCAGGATCACACCCTGGGCCAAAGGCAGGCGCCAAACCACTGCGGCACCCAGGGATCCCTTATTTTTAACTTCTCGAGGACCCTCCAGACTGTTCCACTGTGGCTGCAACTTTACTTATGTATTCATGAGAGACAAAGAGAGGCAGAGTTATAGACACAGGAAATTGAGGCTCAATGTGAGGAGCCTGATGTGGGACTTCATTCCCCAAGACCCCGGGATCATGACCTGAGCCAAAGCACATGTTCAACCACTGAGGCACCCAGGTGCCTTGCTGATTCAATTCCTTTGCTAGTTATGGGTCTGTTCACATTTTCTATTTCTTCCTATTTCAATTTTGCTCATTTGCACATTTATGGGGATTTGTCCATTTCTTCCAGGTCTCCCAGTATGTTAGCATATAATCTTTCATAGTATTCCCTTATAATTGTCTAATTTTTCTGGTGTTGATTGTGATCTCTCTTCTCTCATTTGTGGTTTTATTTATTTAGGTATTTTCTCTTTTCTTGTTGATAAGGGTGGCTAGGGCTTGATCCATTTTCTTAATTATTTTGAAGAACCATCTCTTTGTTTCATTATTCCATTCTACTGCTTTGTTGTTTCTGTATTGTTTATTTCTCCTCTCATCTTTATTTTCCCCCTCTTCTATAGGCATTAGGCTTTGTTTGCTATTCCTTTTCCAGCTCCTTAAGGTGTAGGGTTAGGCTGTATATTGGAGACTTCTTCTTTTTTGAGGTAGGCCTGTATTGCTATGTACTTCCCTCTCAGGACTGCCTTTGCTACATCCTAGAGGTTTGGAGAAACATGTTTTCATTTCCATTTGTTTTAAATTTCCTCTCTAATTTCCTGGTTGCTCTATTCATTCTCTAGTAGGATGTTCATAATCTCCACGTATTTTTGCTATGTCCAAATTTTTTCTTACTGTCGACTTCGAGTTTCATAACATCGTGGTCCAAAAATGTACAGGGTGTGATATCAACCTTCTTGTACCTGTTGTACCTGTTGAAGGCTGATTTGTGGCCCATGATATGATCTGTTCTGGAGAATGTCCCATGTACAACTGAAAGGAATGTGTATTCTGCTTTAGGATGAAATGTTCAAACTATATCTGTTGAGTCCCTGTGGTCCAGTGTGTCAAGGCTATTTTCCCCTTGTTGATTTTCTGTATAGACGATCGGTCCATTGCCATAAGTGGGTGTTAAAATCCCCTGTCATTGTATTATTATCAGTGAGTTCCTGTATGTTTGTCATTAATTGGTTTCTATATTTAGGTACTCCCATGTTGGCAGCATAAATATTTAGTTGTTTGAACATATTTTTAAAAATAAATTTAATTTTTATGGTGTTGAATTTACCAACAAACAGAATAACACCCAGTGCTCATCCCCACAAGGGCCCCCCTCAGTGCCCTTCACCCATTCACCCACACCCCCCGCCCTCCTCCCCGTAAAGCATCCCTAGTTCCTTTCTCAGAGTTAGGAGTATTTATGTTCTGTCTCCCTTTCTGATATTTCCCACACGTTTCTTCTCCATTCCCTTAAATTCCCTTTCACTATTATTTATATTCTCCAAATGAATGAGAACATAAACTGTTTGTCCTTCTCTTATTGACTTACTTTACTCAGCATAATACCCTCCAGTTTCATCCACGTTGAAGCAAATGGTGGGTATTTGTCGTTTCTAATGCCTAAATAATATTCCATTTTATACATAAACCTCATCTTCTTTACACTTTCATCTTTCAATGAACACCAAGGCTCCTTCCACAGTTTGGCTATTTTGGACATTCTGTTATAAACATCAGGGTGCAGGAGCCCCAGTGTTTCCTTGCATCTGAGTCTTTGGGGTATATTCCCAAAGGTGCAATTGCTGGGTCGTCGGGCAATTCAATTTTTATCTCTTTGAGGAACCTCCACTCACAATATTAATTCTGCCAATCCATGAGCATGGAATATATTTTTCCATCTCTTTGTGTCTTCCTCAATTTCTTTCAGAGGCGTTCCATAGTGTTTATGATTGAGATCCTTTACCTCCTTGGTTAGGTTTATTCCTGGGTATCTTATGCTTTTGGGTGCATTTGTAAATGAGATTGCCTCCTCAATTTTTCTTTCTTCAGGCTCATTGTTAGTGTATTGAAATGCCATTGATTTATGGGCATTGATTTTGTATCCTGCCATGCTACCAAATTGCTGTATGAGTTCTAGCAATCTTGGGGGGGAGGCTTTTGTGTTTTCTAGATAGAGTATCATGTCATCGGTGAAGAGGGAGAGTTTGACTCCTTCTTTGCCAATTTGAATGCCTTTATTTCTTTTTGTTGTCTGATTGCTGAGGCTAAGACTTCCAGTACTATGTTGAGTAGCAGTGGTGAGAGTGGACATCCCTGTCTTGTTCCTGATCTTAGGGGAAATGCTCCCAGTGCTTCCACATTGAGAATGATATTTGTTGTGGGCTTTGCGTAGATGGCCTTTATGATGTCGAGGTATGTTCCCTCTATCCCTATGCTCTGAAGTGTTTTGATCAGCAATGGAATCTCTATTTTGTCAAATGCTTTCTCTGCATCTAATGAGAGAATCATATGGTTCTTGGTTTTTTCTCTTGCTGATACGATGAATCACAGTGATTGTTTGACAAGTGTTGAACCAGCCTTGTGTCCCGGGGACAAATCCTACTTGGTCATGGTGATTAATTTTCTTAATGTACTGTTGGATCCTATTGACTATTATCTTGTTGAGAATTTTTGCATCCATGTTCATCAGGGATATTGGTCTGTAATTCTCCTTTTTTTTAATTTTTATTTTTATTTATGATAGTCACAGAGAGAGAGAGAGAGAGAGAGAGAGAGAGAGAGAGAGAGAGAGAGGCAGAGACACAGGCAGAGGGAGAAGCAGGCTCCATGCACCGGGAGCCTGATGTGGGATTCGATCCCGGGTCTCCAGGATCGCGCCCTGGGCCAAAGGCAGACGCTAAACCGCTGTGCCACCCAGGGATCCCCTGTAATTCTCCTTTTTGGTGGGGCCTTTGTCTGGTTTTGGAATTAAGGTGATGCTGGCCTCATAAAAAGAATTTGGAAGTACTCCATCTCTTTCTATCTTTCCAAACAGCTTTAGTAGGAGAGGTGTGGTTTCTTCCTTAAACGTTTGATAGAATTCCCCTGGGAAGCCATCTGGCCCTGGACTTTTGTGTCGTGGGAGGTTTTGGATGACTGCTTCAGTTACCTCCCTAGTTTTTGGCCTGTTTAGGTTTTCTATTTCTTCCTGTTCCAGTTGTTAGTTTGTGGCTTTCCAGGATTGCGTCCATTTCTTCTGGATTGCCTAATTTTTTGGCATATAGCTGTTCACAATATGTTTTTAAAATCGTTTGTATTTCCTTGGTGTTGGTAGTGATCTCTCCTTTCTCATTCATGATTCTATTAATTTGAGTCTTCTCTATCTTCTTATTAATCTGGTTGGCTAATGGTTTATCTATCTTATTAATTTGTTCAAAGAACCATCTCCTGGTTCTGTTGAGCTGTTCCACATTTCTTCTGGTCTCGATTTCCTTGAGTTCTGCTCGAATTCTAATTAAGTCTCTTCTTCTGTTGGGTGTAGGATATATCTGTTGTTTCTTTCTAGCTCCTTTATGTGTAAGGTTAGCTTTTGTATTTGAGTTCTTTCCAGTTTTTGAATGGATGCTTGTATTGCGATGTATTTCCCCCTTAGGAATGCTTTTGCTGCACCCTAAATATTTTGAACGGTTGTATGTTCATTCTCATTAGTTTCCATGTATCTTTTTAATTCTTCCTTAATTTCCTGGTTGACCCTTTCATCTTTTAGAAGAATAGTCTTTCACCTCCATGTGTTTGAGGCCCTTCCAAACTTATTGTTGTGATTTAGTTCTAATTTCAAGGCATTATGCTCTGAGAATCTGCAGGGGATGATCCGAGTCTTTTGGTATTGGTTCAGACCCGATTTGTGACCCAGTATGTGGTCTATTCTGGAGAAAGTCATGTGCAATTGAGAAGAATGTGTATTCAGTTGAGTTTGGATGTAAAGTTCTGTATATATCTGTGAAATCCATCTGGTCCAGTGTATCATTTAAAGATCTCATTTCTTTGGAGATGTTGTGCTTAGAATAACTATCAAGTATAAAATGGGCTAGATTGAAGTCACCAAGCATAAGATAAGTATTATCTAAGTATTTCTTCACGTTTGTTATTAATTGGTTTAAATATTTGGCAACTCCCACATTTGGGGCATATATATTGAGGTTCGTTAAGTCCTCTTGTTGGATAGGTCCTTTAAGTATGATGTGTCTCTCTTCATCTCTCATTTCAGTCTTCGGGGTAAATTTTAGTTTATCTGATATAAGGATGGCTACCCCTGCTTTCTTTTGAGGACCGTTTGAATGGTAAATGGTTCTCCAAACTTTTATTTCCAGGGTGTAGGTGTTCTTCTGTCTAAAATGAGTCTCTTAAAAAAAATAAAAAAAAATAAAAAATAAAAATAAAAAAATAAAATAAAATGAGTCTCTTGTAGACAGCAAATAGATGGGTCCTGCTTTTTTATCCAGTCTGAAACCCTGCGCCTTTTGATTGGGTCATTAAGCCCGTTCACGTTCAGAGTTACTATCGACAGATATGAGTTTAGTGTCATCATGATATCTCTTCAGTCCTTGTTTTTGTGGATTGTTCCACTGAACTTCTTCTTAAAGGGGAATTTTAAGAGTCCCCCTTAATATTTCTTGCAGAGCTGGTTTGGAGGTCATATATTCTTTCAGTTCCTGCCTGTCTTGGAAGCTCTTTATCTCTCCTTCCATTTTGAATGAGAGCCTTGCTGGATAAAGTATTCTTCGTTGCATGTTCTTCTCATGGAGGACCCAGAATATATCCTGCCAGCCCTTTCTGGGCTGCCAGGTCGCTGTGGAGAGGTCTGCTGTTACCCTAATGCTCCTCCCCATAAAGGTCAGGGATTTCTTGTCTCTTGCTGCTTTAAAGATCTTCTCTTTATCTTTGGAATTTGCAAGCTTCACTATTAAATGTCGAGGTGTTGGACGCTTTTTATTGATTTCATGTGGGGATCTCTCTATTTCCTGGATCTGAATGCCTGTTTCCGTTCCCAGATTAGGAAAGTTTTCAGCTCGGATGTGTTCAAATACATATTCTGGCCTTCTGTCTATTTCAGTGCCCTCGGTACCCCCAATTACACATAGGTTTTTCTTCCTCAGGCTGTCATTTATTTCCCTTAATCTGTATTCCTGGTCTTTAATTGTCTGTCTCTTTTTTCCTCAGTTTCCCTCTTTGCCATCAACTTGTCTTCTATGTCACTCACTCGTTCTTCCACCTCGTTAACCCTCATCGTTAGGACTTCTAGTTTGGTTTGCATCTCATTCAATTGATTTTTACTTTCTGCCTGATTGGATCAAAATTCTGCAGTCATGAAGTCTCGTGAGTCCTTTATGCTTTTTTCTAGAGCCACCAGTAGCTGTATAATAGTGCTTCTGAATTGGCTTTCTGACATTGAATTGTAATCCAGATTTTGTAACTCTGTGGGAGAGAGGATTGTTTCTGATTCTTTCTTTTTGTGGTGAGGTTTACCTTGTAGTCATTTTGCTCAGTGCAGAGTGGCCAAAAACAAGTTGAATTTGGAAAAGGGGAAAAAGAGTAGAGAGAAAGAATGAAAGAAAAGAGAAAAAGAAAAAAGAAAAAAGGAAGAAAAAAGAAAAAAAGAGAATAAAAGAGAAAGAAAAGAAAGAAAGTTGGAGAAAAATGGTGGGGGAAGCAATCAGAATTAAAAAAAATTGGGTGAGTATCTTCTGATTCTGTATACTTTAAGTCCCTTGACATCCCTTGGAACTTGTCCATCTAGCTGGTCTTCTGGGGGAGGGGCTTGTTGTGCTGATTTTCAGGTGTTAGCCCTTGGGGCAGCTCCTCTCCCTCTGCCTGGTGTAGCATTCAGTGGGGGTTGTTTACCCCGTGAAGCCCAAGGAGGAACAACCCCAGTGACAGTGGCCAGGTCTGAAAACCAGTATTCAACCCCCACAGTAACTCCAGAGCAGTCCATCTGCAGGGCCTGGGGACCCGGGTTGGGGCTGCTGATCTGCTGAGTTCTTGGCAGGAGGATCCTTACTGTCCTGGGCCCTCCGGGCCTCTGCCTGTCCCGGGGGAGGCCAAATCCTGGGCTGTGTCCCAGCGCCCTGTTTTCCGGAGCCTGTGCTGTTGGATTCTCATTCCCAGCCGTGCAGCCACCTCTCCATGTAGCTGCTGCCCAAGCCCCTCTGAGCTGCTCCAGGAGCTACTTCCTCTGGCCTAGGCCCCGCCACCTAGCTGCTCCCAGGGACCCGCAAACCCCTCCGCACAGAGCCACCACCCGAGCCCCTCAGAGCTGCTCCTGTGTCAATCCATGTGCCCTGCAGCCCTTAAGGAGCTAGGTGCACTCTCCTGGGAGTGTCCCATGGAGCCCGAGGGTATCTCTGCCCTCCTGGGTACTGCTCCGAATCCTTGTGGGGGCCATTCCACCCTGGAAGATTGGTGCAGCTCCTCCTCTCTGATACAGAGCTCTCCTGACCGGGGGACACTCGCCCTGGCCTTAGCCCAGCTCCTCGTGGGGCCTCTCCCCCTTGGATGCCTTTTGTTTCTTTAGTTCTTTTTCCCATCTTCCTACCTTGATAGAAGCGCGAACTTTTCTCACTGTAGCATTCTATCTTGTCTCTGTTTAAATCTCAGGTCGAATTCCTAGATTTTCAGGATGATTTGAAGGTTATCTAGGTAATTTGGTGGGGACAGGTGACTTGGGGACCCTTCTCTTCCGCCATCTTGCCCCTGCTCCTGTATGTTGCCTTTTAGCTTTGGTTGTTTCCTTTACTTTGCAGAAGCTTTTCAATTTGATGAAGTCCCAATATTATTTTTGCTTTTGTTTCCCTCACCTCAGAGGCATATCTAGAAAGAAGATCCAATTGCCAATGTCAAAGATGTTGCTGCCTATCTTTTCTTCTTTGTATGGTTTCAGATCTCACATTTAGGTCTTTCATCCATTTTTGAATTTATTTTTTATATATATGGTGTGAGAAAGTGGTCCAGTTTCATTCATGTTTTCATTTTCATTTGTTTTAAATTTCCTCTCTAATTTCCTGGTTTCTCCATTCATTCTCTAGTAGGATGTTCATAATCTCCACGTATTTTTGCTATGTCCAAATTTTTTTCTTACTGTCGACTTCGAGTTTCATAGCGTTGTGGTCTGAAAATGTACAGGATGTGCTATCAACCTTCTTGTACCTGTTGTACCTGTTGATGGCTGATTTGTGGCCCATGATATGATCTGTTCTGGAGAATGTCCCATGTGCACTTGAAGGAATGTGTATTCTGCTTTAGGTTGAAATGTTCAGACTATATCTGTTGAGTCCCTGTGGTCCAGTGTGTCAAGGCTATTTTTCCCTTGTTGATTTTCTCTATAGACGATCGGTCCATTGCCATAAGTGGTTGTTAAAATCCCCTGTCATTGTATTATCATCAGTGAGTTCCTGTACTTTTGTCATAATTGGTTTCTATATTTAGGTACTCCCATGTTGGCAGCATAAATATTTAGTTTTTTTTTATCTTGATAGAGGGTCTTTTAAATTATGAAATAATGCCCTTCTTCATCGCTTTTTACAGTATTGTTCTTTCTTTATTGAAATGTAAATATTTTATTATTTATTCATGAGAGATACACAGAGAAGCAGAGGCAGAAATATAGGCAGAAGGACAGGCAAGCTCCCCAAAGGGAGGCCAATGTGGGACCTCGATCCTTGGATCCCAGGATCACCCCCTGATCTGAAGGCAGATACTCAACCACTGAGCCACCAGGTGTCTCCCAGGGTTGGTTTCAAATCTAGTTAGTCTGATATAAGTATGGGTCTTCCAGCTTTCTTTTGATATCCATTACATTTATAGATGGTTTTCCATGCCCTACTTTCAATCTCCCGGGTCTATAGGTCTAACGTGAGCATCTTGTAGGCAGCATACCGATGGATCTGGTTTTTTTTTAATAACGATTTTATTTATGAGCGAGAGAGAGAGAGAGAGAGAGAGAGAGGCAGAAAATTAGGCAGAGAGAGAAGCAGACTCCCCACCAGGAGCCCAATATGGGACTGGATCCCAGATTCCAGGATCACACCCTGAGTCAAAGGCAGAGGCTCAACCCCTGTGCCACCCAGGCATCCCGGATCCTGCTTTTTAAGCCACTCAGATACCCTCTATCATTTGATTGGAGCATTTTGTCTATCAGCATTCAGAGTGATTATTGAAAGATATGAACTTATTGCCTTTGTGTTACCGGTATAGTTGGTGTTTCTGGTAACGTTCTCTGGTCCTTTGTAGTCTTTGTTGCTTTTGGACTCTTTTTTTCACCCACTAGAACGGTCCCTCTTAAAATTCCTTACTGGACTGGTTAAGTGGTCCTGAACTCCTTTATATTTTGCTTGTCTGGGACAATCTTTCTCTCTCCTTCTATCCTGAATGACACCATTCTTCAGAAAGAATTCATACAAATTGGACTCCATAAAAATAAATTAGAAACATAAAATAAATTTTTGCTATTATGATTGAGGAAAATGGCATTTAGGAGGAAAACCAGAAGCTGAAACGGAGGAGGACAGATTTCACCATCCGTAGCCTTCACAGCAACCTGGTATCCTTTCCTAGGATTGGCCCCCCCCTTCCTGACCCTCTGCGCTCCTTGTTGAAACCCAGCAGTCACATCTCCGTACCTCCCGCACCTCTGCAGTCATGCTTTATACCGCCTTCCATGTATCCTTTTGGGACCACAGCTTCGTGTATGGAATCATCCGGAAGCTGTTTGACAACATTGGGGGATTCTGACTTTTGTTGGTTTTGGGGTGTGTGTATGTCTATCACATGCAGCTATCACATGCAGCTATCGGATCCTCTGGCTGGGTTACCCCGATGCCGAAATGGTTGGCACAATATCATTTCTAGTGCTGGAGCTGGGTGGCTAGCCAGGCACTCCTGGCCGACCCGGTACTCGCTTGTGCAGTGACATTCCACTGGAGGGGCAGCTGAGCTGGAAGGTCCAGCTTGGCCACATTCTCATGTCCGGAAGTGCGGCCCCGCCAATGGCGGCTGCTTCTCTTCTCCCCGATGCCTCTCCAGCAGGGAGCCAGAACTCGGGGCCGCCATGCGGGGAGCTCCTGAGGAGCTGGGTGCACATGGCGGGGAGCCCAGGCGCTGCCTGTGTGTGGGAGTTGGGGTGGGGACGGGGCTGTGTTCCTCGGTCTCCGTGCTGCCTGGCTTCAGGCCGAGCCCCATGCTCACCCAGCCCTACTCACTCGGGCAAGGAGGGTGCCTCCACCACGCTGGGTGTGAGAGATCCGCACCACAAGGTGTGGCAGGCTGAGTCCACCTGGTGAGGGTGGCCCAGGCGTGTGAGCTGCACTTGTGGGACCCAGGAAATTTAACAAAAATCTCCTACCCCTGGACAAGCAGAGCATGACTGATTCCATTTTATGCTACACCTGCCACCTCCAGGATGAACCCCTACATGACCCTGCTTATGGCTTAAGGTGCTGCCCCACCATAGTCCAGGCCGCTGGGCACACCCTAATCGGAAATCAGCTCATAACATGTAACCCTGCTTTGTGCCCCCAAAACTGCATGCCATTCTGAACTTCCCTGGGGGGGAGGGAGAGCTTTCTGTCCTTTAGGGGAGGGAAAGAATGACACGGGTGGGGGTGGCGGGTTGACTGGAGTCCCCCCACCTGGGAGCAGTGTGGGAATCTGGGTGGGGGCATATGTCCTGAGGTTTTCAGCCTGAGAGACGGTTCTGAGGACAGCAGAGCTGACCTGGACCTGCAGCTCATGGGCTCCTGCGCTGGGTCTCCCCGCTGGGCAGCTGGACTCGGGCCTTGGGCTCCCAGGGGCCCCCAGCACCTGGAGCAGCCTGCCTCCTTGTGTTGGTGTGGGTGGGGCCCACCCGGCCTACTCCTGCTCTCCCACCCCCCTGGGGTGTCCCAGGATCCAAAGGGCGCCCTAGGTGAGTGACCTGGATATGTGGGGTATGCCCAGGGCCCAAGAGGCCACATCCAGCTGTGAGAAGCCTCGCTCAGACCTGGGCCAGAATCCAGGGCTGGCCAGGGCCATGGGGGGCTGGATCCCATTAGTCTTTTGCTGTTGGGCCTGGAGGGGTTCAAATCAACTCAGCCCCCACAGAGCCCGGGGCCAGGTCAGCCCAGGTCCCTATGGGTTAAGGGGCATGGTGTCCTGTGCAGGGTGTGCCACCCTCCAGGAGGGACAGTGGGCAGAGGCAGGGCACGGTGCATCCTCTGAACCACTCACCTGCACCCACCCTGTCAGGGGCTCCCTGTCTTTCCTCCTCTCTGCAACCCCTGGGTACTCTTTGAGACCCGGGCTTCTGATGGGATCAGGGTATGCAGAGAAATGCCGGGAGGCTGAGCATGTCCCACAGGGGTCACCTGCACCTGGTCCTTGCTGGGGTAAATGGTGTGGGGGTGGATGGTGTGGGGGCAGGGGTATGATTGTGGTGGAGTGTGGGGGATGGTGTAGGGGGATGGTGTTGGGGTATAGTGTGGGTTGGGTTTGCGTGGGGCTGTGTGGGTGTGAGGGGGATGGTGTAGGTGGGATGCCATTGGGAATGATGATGTAGGGGGGTGGAGTAGGAGTGGGGAATGAGGGGGATGTCGTGGGGGGCCTGCGGACACAGGGTATCTCCTTCCCCTAAGATGCAGAAGGAGACTTCTACAGTTAAAGGCGACCCCAGTCTGGGGTTTGTTGTGACACCTTCCCCTGGGGCACGGTGTGGTCAGTGCAGGTCTGGCTGGACCGGGGGCATTATCTGGGGGTCATCATAATATGTATGCTTTCAAATTGCAAATTGTCTCAAATTAAATGCATAGAATTTAGAAATATATAAAGTACCGAGAGTGGGTGTCACTCTGACCCATCAGACCCTCATGGGATCGATGTGTGTCCTGCTCCAGCCACGGCCATGCCGCCTGGCCCCCAGGTCCGGTCCCTGCCCCCCACATCCCCCACCCCATCCCCTGCTTCTCATGGGGCCGTCCCTATCCCTTTTGGTGTTCAGCTCCCATGGCAACCCCTGGAGGCCCCATCCTACTGGCCACTCATCCCTGAGGCCCGGGGGGTGGGCACGGGGGTCATCCCAATCACCCTACCATTGAGCAGTGTGTTGTTGGCTGCCGTTGCTCCCCCTGGCACAGAGGCCCTGTTTTCCCTACCCAGAAGCCCAGGGCCCCAAAGCCCCCTGTACAAGCAGACTCACCCGACCCCCTAGCAGTACTAAAACATGATGTGGCTGCCCAACGTCCTGTTGACGTCCAGGTCTACTTTCGTGATGTCCCTGGAGAAGAAAAGTGTATCCTCCTTCATTTCCTGTGGGAAAACCAGGGAGGAGGAACAGGCGCCAGGGATACAGACCCCGACCTGTCACGAGCTGCCATGCTGGGCAGGGAGCCCTGGGACCACAATTGGAGTGTGTCCTGCGGAAACCTCCTTCCTTCCTCTGGGAGTCCAGGGATGACGGGAGTGCCCACCGTGCCCGTGGGACCTGTGTGACGGCTTGTGCCCAGCTGTTGTGGGCGGGGAGGTGACTGAGTTTCACCCTGTGTGGGAGGGGATAGGGGTTCAGCCAAGGTGGGAGGGGACATGGGAGTGTTGGGCCCAAGATTGCGAATCCGAGAAACCACTAAGTATCTGACACCAATGCAAACACACAAGGGTTGATTTCCAAACTCGAGCTTGCGTCCAAGTACTCCCAACACAGTGGAGCAGAGACTTGGACCCCGAGGTGGGTTTTAGCTTAGTTTTAAGGGCTTGTCTTGGGGGGGGTCCTACAGAGGGCTGGAGCAATTCCTCAAGTTCTGTTGACATTTTGATATGGGGCCTTCAAGGGTATTGAGCTCTGCTCTCATTCTAATAGACGGTTCCAGCCCTTGGCATGGGCTTAGTTTTGATTCAATTGTGGGGCTTTCTAGGACATTAAGCTGTAAACTTTTGTTTTTTTTCCTGTAACTGAAGCAATGTAAATTTCAGCTCTTCTTCACAGGGGCCTGGGATGGCTGGGCGTGTGCTAATGCTGAATTTAAATTGGAATGGCCTTAATTTTCTCAGCCTCCTTGCTTCCTGTCCCACCTATCTAGCTCCTTCCCCCTTCCCCAGAGCTCCTAAGAGAGCAATTGCAAATAACCTCAGCGTGGCATCCTGTGTTGGGCAACAGGCCCAGTGATTTGGGATCAGGAAGACCTGGAGCACGGGCGTCCCAGCTGTGCAGCGGGATTCGAAGCTGCAGAATCTTATTCCCTGAGGCTATCTTGACAACTGACTTTGTACATAGAAAAGCTCTCCTTTGTCTTTAAAAGTTGAGGAGCGAGTCATAGAGTTTTATCTCTGCACATCTGATTGCTCAGATTCCAATCTGAGATGTATTTCCTGTTAATAAGGATAATTTACTACTATCTGTAGTACTATGGTTAAAATATTCTGACACAAGTAATTCAGAGGGAAGGGTTTCTCATCTCTTTCTTCACAGTTCAGTCACTCATCAGGAAATGCATCTTTATGGATTTGGAATGAACTGAGAGACATTATTACCAATGGTCCTATTATTATGTGAAGGATTCTTCCCTGAGATTCTTCCCCTATTTCAACTGACACTGAAACACTGTGAACTCTTTGGAAGACAAATGTCAAGGAAATAAATGTTATGCATTGCTAATTTTATTTTTTTTTTTTTTTTTTATTTATTTATGATAGTCACAGAGAGAGAGAGAGGCAGAGACACAGGCAGAGGGAGAAGCAGGCTCCATGCACCGGGAGCCCGACGTGGGACTCGATCCCGGGTCTCCAGGATTGCGCCCTGGGGAAGGCAGGCGCCAAACCGCTACGCCACCCAGGGATCCCCCATTGCTAATTTTAAATGCACTTGCAGTATGGTGTCTATTATACTAGAATTATTTTTATCTGATTTTTGCTATTTATTATCCGTTCCTGCTTTTCAGGTTGAGGAGGCATTATACGTGTTCATAAGTGTTTTTCTTTCCTTCTGATCTAAAATTCTTACTTTGTTTCCATCAAAGGAACTCTTTAAGAATAAGGCAAAAGTTAATTCAACTATTCTTAAAATGTCTTCACACTTGGAGCCTGATTCATTTAAGTCAATTTTCAAAATAAATCTTATTTATTAGGAAAAAAACAAAGATTTATAGGGAAATTGAGAAGATAGTATAGTGCATTCACATGCACTGGCACTCATTTCTCCAATTATTGATATCTTATATTAGTACGGTACAAATATGAGCTAATGAATCAATATTAAAATAGTCGCATTAACCAAAGACCATACTTTATTCAGATTTCCTTAGTTTTTGCTAAGTTACCATCCCTATATTACATTCCATTTGTCCTCATTTTTCTTAGGCTCCTCTGGATTGTGACAGTCTTTCAGCCTTTCCTTTGTTGTTGAACTGGAACACTTTGAGAAGGAGAGTATTTTGAAAAATTTCCCTCAGTTGGGACATGTCTGTCGTTTATCTCATGATTGAACTGTTTTTGTGGATTATATACAGAGATATACTGCCATTTTTATATCATATAAAGGATAGATACTATCACATGATTTATCAGTCTTGGTATCGATCTGATCATCTTGCTAAGGTAGTGTTTGTCAGCTTTCTCCGTAGTAAACTGATTCATTTTTGTTATTTTTATTATTATTTTTATTATTATTAGTGTATCATTATTATTTTAGGTTTTAATAATATTTTTAGAAGGAAGTTACTACGTGTATTGCACACATAAGAGTGGGAAGCTATGCTCATGAACTTGACGGTGGAATGTCTGCACAAATTCTTTGAAATTCTTCTACATGGGAGATTTCTCTTCCTCTAGGTTTGTTTGATTTTTTTTCAAAGATGTTATTTATTTATATGAGAGAGAGAGAGGAGAAAA